>NW_017671311.1:114905-197288 GCF_001879085.1 Nicotiana attenuata | reverse complement strand
TTCTAGACCATTGGCTCGGGACTTGGACTCGCAATTCAATTACTCACCACACACACTAAGGGATTGCTAAAGATATAGAGTCGGGGGCCCACAACGACCTTAGATACGATTTGAGCATACAATGGTCCCGAAAAACCACTTGATGATTATTGTCAACACTCGAGTCTCAAGGTCATTACTTTCACCATCCTAAACACAACAATTTGTTTTTGACCATAAGATCAAAGGCAAATGTGCTAGGCCCAAGTGAAGCTTTGCTTGAGGTACCCTTAACTACAAACTACTAAAAACAAAAAGAAAAACGGACTCAAACCCTTAAGAAGGTTGTCACGCCATCTATCATTGGGAAGAGCCACCCGGTTCACACAACACTCCACCTTTGGAAAGAACCGTGGCATTAAGAAAACCAAAGGCTTATTGCAAATTTCAAAAACAAGAAGCTACGAATCACAAATAAGAAGCTAAAAATGAAATTTTTTTGCGGAAAATAGAATAAATATATACAAGAGGGGATTTGAATATACAATAGACGGGATGAATATATGCAATGAAATGTAACTTTATATACAGACCAAAGGAAAGATAACAAGTGCGATAAAAGTAGCTAAATATAAAATTATATGCAGACCAAATGAAAATCAAGAAAGCATAAGATGTATCAATATATACAATCATCCAAAAATGAAGGGCGCACCCCCTCGAATAAAAGCTGGCATTGTCCCCAATGCCAACTAGTCCAAATAAGTACCAAAAAGATAGAAAAAGGATATAGAGGGCTCCCTAAGCCGTGTCTGTCTGCATAGGATCATGTGTGGTCCCTGGGTTTGCTATGTGAATCCACTGCCTTTGTCAATGCATCCTAAGTGTCGAGGATTTACTTCTAGTTCTCAAGAATTTCCTTCAAAGAGTCCTCTATTGATTGTGGGACCTGTGCTGGCTGAGGTGCCGACTGAGCTGCAATAGTAGCTGTCAATGTGGACAACTTAGATGACGCTGTGGACATCCAGTTGTTGATACTGGAAAGAGTCCGGCTTAGTCGGTAGGCAGTGATGGGATGGGCCCGGCTAGATGGGATCTCCGGGCCTGCTGATGTGGAAGGTCAGGAGGAATGGCTGAAGCTGTGGAAGGTCTGGGAGGCATATCAGTAACAATGGAGGTAGGCTCAGCAGGGACCGTCTACCACAACTGGCTCGTTCAGACTGGCCAATTGGGGCACGATAGGGGCTTTGAGTTCTTGCCTTGGGCTGGCAGTCCCCTTCAAGCTATACTAGGAGAACCGGGGTTGTCGCCTTGACCTTAACGCGTAGGACTCTGGCCACTCCAAATCCCGAAAGTACATGGTGAGAGTGCTAGGAAAAGGGTAGTTCCAGTCATGCTCCACTCCCACCAACGAGATAATGCGGGACATCACATTCCCCACATTTATGGGGAACCCCGCCATAATTGAAGCAACCAACACAGCCCGGTGGAGAGGAAGAGTCTGATCATGTGTAGTAGGGTCCAACCGGCTGCAAACAAAGTTCTCCCAGCCTCTAGCCTCAAAGTTTAGGGTCCTCCTCAATATTCCCAGCAGTCAACCACTCATGAACGGTACCTGGGATTGCCAGGTACTGAGCTAACCATGGACGGACCTCCTCGCCCATCTCCAACTTTGCCATGTATAGAGTCTCATCCTCCTCATTGAAACCCAAGTACTCATTGAGGTATTTCCCATCAAACAACACTGTCTTGTTGTGCACCTTGGTCACTTTGGAGCCCTTTTTGATGTGGGCTACTTTGCAATAGAACTCTTTGACCATGTGTTCGTTGGCGCCCATACAATCATCTATAAAGTACTCCCAACCCACTCTAGTTCTGAACTATCTCTGCACATCAGGGTTTTGGGGTAATAGATCCCTGCCAATGAAACTCCGCTCCGGTATCAACTTTCTCATCGGCCACCATTCCCTAAATTTGTGGTAAGCTACCTCACTCACGAACCTATCCCGCCAAACCTCCGATTTTCTTGTTCGGGCAATGCCTCCCACCTGAGGCTCACCACCCTCAGCTATCTCCTCATCCCTTGTACTTCCTCCTCAACTCCGTCTGCACCCTCCCCGGATAATGAAGCTGTGGGAGAGGTGGAGTAATCACCACTACCGACTGCTGAGCCCTCAGACGACTCAGTGGGAATATGCTCTAGTGCTTGGGCAGTGGGTGATTGTGGAGGGGTATCTTTCAGCCTAAATCTCTCCAGCCAGTCTTCAACATATTCTGGCACGGAGTTTGAAGATATTTCCCTTGACGGTTGGTACTCACTCCCCGAGGAATGGGAAGCAGCTCTGTCTGCAGCTTTTATTAGCTTCCTGATCTTTTTTATGTTTTCCCGAGATTGGGGAGTGAGTTTCACCATCTTCTTCTTTCCTCCCCGGGAGGGTTCTCCTTTTCCAGGTTGTTTTGAGCCTTTTCTCACCATTGTCTGCAAACATCATTCAATGTATTTTTTGGTATCAATCAAGGTAGTTCAAGTTATTGACCTCCGGCTTTCTAGTTCGGGCAATGCCTCCCACCTGAGGCTCACCACCCTCAGCTATCTCCTCATCCCCTTGTACTTCCTCCTCACCTCCGTCTGCACCCTCCCCGGATAATGAAGCTGTGGGAGAGGTAGAGTAATCACCATTGCCGGCTATTGAGCCTCAGACGACTCAGTAGGAATATGCTCTGGTGCTTGGGCAGTGGGTGATGGTGGAGGGGTATCTTAGTCTGAATCTCTCCGGCCAGTCGTCAACATATTCTGGCACAGAGTCTGAAGATATTTCCCTTGATGGTTGATACTCACTCCTCGAGGAATGTGAAGCAGCTCTGTCTGCAGCTTTGATTATCTTTCTGGACTTTTTTATGTTCTCCCGAGCTTGGGGAGTGAGTTTTACCATCTTCTTCTTCCCTCCCGGGAGGGTTCTCCTTTTCCCGGTTGTTTTGAGCCTTTTCTCACCATTGTCTGCAAACACAGTTCAAATAACTTGTTAGTATCAATGGATTCACATAAAACAGTGTTGCAAACAAATGAAAATATTGCAGGAGTGGCCTAGTGCGGACCGCACAAAATGGTAGTGCGGCCGCACTGAGGCCACCGCGGACCGCACAGGTATAGGGTTTCAATAACAAGGTCTCTGAATCTCACCAGTGCGGACCGCACAAAACCAACCGCTGCCGCACCGGGCCAGTGCGGACCGCATAAAATGTAGTGCGGCCGCACTGGGCAAAGGCCACCTGGACACAAGATGGCACCGCGGACCGCACAGAAATGACCGCGGTCCGCGCTACATGCCCAGACATGGCACTGAGTTAGGGTTTATCAGATTTTGCTTTTAAGTTCTAAATTTCACCTAATTAGGGTCCCTACTCAATTACCCAGTCCATTATACTCACCAAGTCCAGAAAAATTACTATTTAAACTTAACCTAATCTAACAATCAGAGAAATACGGGGAGAAGAAGAACTACAAGTTAAGGAATATGAAAATAAAATGAAATTACACAATTAAACAAAGAAGAATTGAGTGAAATGTTACCAGATAATGAGATGAAGTGCAACTAATCAATGTCAAGCAAGAGTTACGATGAAGATGCACAAGATGAACAGTAAAAAGGAGCTCTGAGAGTGAAGGGTTCGAAAAGGGTAAAAGGAGGCCCTTGGGGTCTATTTATAGAGAAACCCCTGGGCCCCATTCTTACCTACCAGTGCGGCCGCACAAAATGGACCGCGGTCCGTACTGGTCTATTATGATCAGTTCCAAATCAGTAACTGATAAGTTAGAATTGTAGCATGATTATACCCCTACTTCCTATTGCTTTTGTTATGAATTGCCACAAAATAACCCCAAAATCCTTACAAGTTGCGCTTGATTGCAGGTTTGAGCGACAAGATGACAAATGTCAAAGATCGGCTCAAAACGGAGTGAAACCTGCCAAGTGTCAAAGACCAATTGAAGTGGGGAACAAGAAGACCTAGCGCGGACAGCACTGATTTGCCACGCGGCCGCGCTAGGAGATTCAGAGACTGGTCATTCAAAGGGAAATCTGTGCGGTCTGCGCTCCTTTTTACGCGGTCAGCGTAGATGAGATTCAGAGAGATGGTGTTTTTGCCAAAGTACTGCAACGCGGCCGCGCGCCCTTTTTACGCGGACCGCGCCCGTCCTGGAATACGGACGCTCTCCATTTCTGCGCGGTCCGCAGTCCCAGCTTCAGAGAACAGAGTTCAAAGAGTCCAAGAGCCTTCCCTTTTGCGCGGTCCGCGCCTACCCCACAGGGGCATTTTTGTCCAGATTTTCTAGCTCGGTATAAATAGATCTTTTTGATATTTTTAGGTCAGTTTTTAACTACTGAACGAGGGCTGCGCTCGTGAGAAGTATTTTGTAGCCTAATTTGGTAATTTTACTCTTGAATATGATAGATTTTAAGTAGTAATCAATTATTATGTTCATTTCATCATCTATTTCTACTGTTTCTTCTTTAATTATGTCCAGCTAAACCCATTAGCTAGGGTTGTGGCTCAACCCTAGTGTGGGTAGTTAATGGGTGTTGCATTCTAGGGTGAGATTGAGATTGGGTATTTGTTATTTGGGTTGATTTTGTGTTTCAATCTAGAATTTGTGGTTGCAAACATGAATTCAAGCTTAGCGGGTCTAACTCTTCTTGAGAGAGAGATTCATATGACCCTAAAAGTTAACCCAACAAGGAATTGGGATGGACCCATGAGAATGGTAGTTCCAATTAACGGGTTAAACCTCGAAAGAGTAATTACCCTACTTGAGCCCTAGTTGTCCGGTCTAATTGGCCTACCTAATTGGTCTTGAGAGAGTCAATTGGGAAAAATCGTTCTCTCTACCGAGAGGTGTGAGAATGAGTGCACTTGTGTAACGGCTATAGCACTAAACCCAGATTTATCAATCTCCCCTTAGTAGCTTCTACCCGTTAGCTAGCCACCTAGGTAGTGTCACAACCCTAGTGCCTTTTTCCCATATCAAGCACAACTTAGCAATATTTCCTTAGCATAATTTAGCTTTAATTCTTAGGTTACAAAAGTAGTTTTAAATATAAAAACCCTCAAAAATGTTAGGAGTGCAATTAGAAGTACAAACGCAGTTCTAAACTAAACCGGCAATACAACTCCATTCCAAGCTCCCTGTGGAAACTTGACCCTGATCCACTATTCGGGTATTAGTTATTGCTACCCACTCTTACTACAATTGTGTAGTGTTGAGACGGCCGCGATCAACTTTTTGGCGCCGTTGTCGGGGAGCTTACGGTGTTGACTATCGGTTTAGTTAGTTTTGTGTTTTGCTTCTCTTTCCTTCTTGTTTACTAATTTTGTTGTGTCAATCATTCAGGTACTATGGCTCTCTATACAAACGACCCTCTTGGCAACGTGAACACGGGGGAGGAGGTAGAGGATCTTGAGCCCGACGAGGTTATAACACCTTAAGTTCCACGTCGAGGCCGTCCGGCCCACGCAAATGACAATAATCCTATTCCAGACCCTCCTCCGCCACCGCCAAGAGCGGTCCCAAGAGTTCTTTCTAATCAAGGGTACGCGAGTGCCATCGTTCCTCCCCGAATCCGGGCGGGGAACTTTTAAATCACAAATGTCATGTTGACCTTGCTCGAGCAAAGGGGATATTTTACGGGCGCCTCCGACCAAAATGCATACAAGCACTTGAAGGGGTTCGTAGATACTTGCTGGGGCAGCAAACAAACAAACGTGTCAGAGGATGCGTTGCGATTGAGGCTTTTCCCGTTTTCTCTTCCGGGGCAAAGCGTTGGACTGGTTAGAAAGGTTACCAAATCATTCTATCACCACATGGGATGAATTGGCGGACAAATTTATTGCCAAGTTCTTTTCTCCAAGTCATATGGCGGCTCTTCGGGACGAGATTCTAGCTTTCAAGCAAATGCCAACGGAGCCATTACATGAGATCTGGGAGCAATATAGAACAATGGTGAATGAGTGCCCTAACAACGACATGATTGAGGCGATGATCCAACAGACTTTCTATAGGGGCATCAACACCACGAATCAGTGCATTGTGAACCAATTGGCCGGTGAGAACTTTATGAAACTTTCTTACCAAGAGGCATGTGACATACATGATGAAATGGCTGACACCTCTTCGGCATGGCAAAGCCGAGCGAATGTACCCCAAGGTGACCCCACGGTCATCCATTTGCACAAGGAGTTGAGTGACCATGGCCTAGCTACTGCCGAACTTACAACAACAATGAATCAGTTGGCGAAGGCGCAATTGCAACAAGTACAAAACCCGCGCCAAGTCAATGCAATGGAGAATGTTTCTATGCTAAAAAGGAGGCAAAGAGGGCAACAACAACCTCAAGGTAATGGTGAGCAATTTGACAACAACAATGATGGTGGTGGTTATTCGAACGAGTGTTTTGATGATCAAAGTGACGAATGCCAATATGTCAATAACTACCAAGGAAATAGAGGAAATCAAGGGAATCAACAATGGCGCCCCTAAGGCAATTGGGGCAATCAACAAGGAGGCGGCAATTAGAATAACAATAATCAACAACAAGGTGGTAACAATTGGAACAATAACAATCCGAACAACAATTGGGGTAATCAAGGTAATAACCAAGGCAATTGGAACGAGAACAACAACAATTGGAACAACAACAATAGCAATCAAGGAGGGTGGAATAATGGTGGTAGGGGGCAAGGCTTTCAAAGGCCCCCCATGTTCCAACAACCAAACAATCCATCCCCCTTTCAGTCACAAGGGCCTAGTTCTTCTGGAAGTGATATGGGACGGATAGAGATGATGTTCGAGCAAATGATGAAAAAAACCAAGATTCTGACGCACAATTGGCTTCGCATAACACGTCTATCCGGAACCTAGAGGTGCAAATAGGACAAATCTCTCAAGCTTTAAATACCCAACCAAAAGGTGCGCTACCAAGTGATACGATAGTGAACCCGAAGGGGGGTAACAATCATGTGATGGCGGTTACAACTAGGAGTGGAAGAGGCAGTGATGTGCATGCCTCGGTTGAGAATCAAGTTGTGAATGATGAAATTGAGTTGCATGATGATGATGCACCTTTGAATGGTGACAATGTGGTTGAACCAATAGTGACAAATGATGTGCGGATTGATATTGATGATGAGGCCGGGGTAGAGACTCAAGATACCGTGAACCCGTCTAGGGAACACATTATTGATATACCCGAGCCGGCGGTGCCCAAGGCCAAGGCACCCTTGCCTAGACCACCTCCACCATATCCTCAGCGGTTAACAAAGCAAAAGAACGACAATCAGTTCAAGAAATTCATGGACATGATGAAGAGCCTCACAATCAATGTTCCTTTAGTGGAGGCACTTGAACAAATGCCTGGGTACGCAAAATTTATGAAGGATTTAGTCACCAAGAAGCGTTCTATGGAGTGTGAAACAATAAAGATGACGCACCAAGTTAGTGCGATTGTGCATTCTATGGCCCCGAAACTAGAAGACCCTGGAGCTTTTACTATTCCTTGCACTATCGGGAGTGCGGACTTTGCTAAAGCCCTATGTGACTTGGGGGCTAACATTAATCTGATGTCGTACTCAGTCTTCAAGACTTTGGGAATTGGGCAACCTAGGCCAATCTCAATGAGACTTCAAATGGCGGACCGGTCGATGAAGAGGCCTTTAGGTATAATCGACGATGTGCTTGTCCGGGTGGACAAATTTATATTGCCGGCCGACTTTGTCATATTGGATTGCGAAGTGGATTTCGAAGTGCCTATTATTCTTCCAAGACCTTTCCTAGCTATGGGGAAGGCATTGGTTGATGTGGAAGCAGGGGAGTTAACATTCCGTGTGGGTGATGAGAAGGTGGTATTTCATGTGTGCAAGTCAATGAGGCAACCCAATAGTACGGAGGTGTGTTCATTTGTGGACATTGTCACGGCGGTGATAGTGGATGACACAAGTGCTTTGATTAATGTTGAAGATCCTCTTGAAGCCGTGCTTCTTAACATGGATGCCAATGATGATGCCGGTAGAGTGGAGTGCGTGAATGCATTGCATGGAATGAGTTCATATTCATATGAGCCTAGGAAACTATCTTTGGATCTTGAAAATCGCAAAACTCCGCCAACCAAGCCATCAATTGAGGAGCCACCGGTGTTGGAGTTGAAACCACTTCCTCCACACCTCAGGTATGAATTCTTGGGCTCTAATTCTACTCTTCCAGTTATTCTTTCTTCTTGACTTACTAACTTGCAGGTTGAGGCCACTGTGGAGGTGCTTCAAAAGTGAAAAAGGGCAATAGGATGGACTTTGGCGGACATCAGGGGAATAAGCCACGCATTTTGCATGCATAAGATCATCTTGGAGGAGGATGCACGGCCATCTCTTGAACATCAAAGGACACTCAACAAGGTGATGCAAGAAGTAGTAAAGAAAGAGGTTATCAAGTNAAATTAGTAACAAAGAAGTAAAGAAGAACAACACACAAAACTAACTAAATAGATAGCCAAAACCGTTAGCTCCCCGGCAACGGCGCCAAAAAGTGATCGCTGCCAACTCCGCACCACTAAAAAGTAGCGAGAGAGGGTCGCAATAGCTTTTACCCAATTTGTGGGTCGGGATCGAATCCACAGAGAGCTAGGATTGGAGTCGAGTATCTATTTAGCTTAGGATTGCGTGTGTGCTCTTAATTGGTCTTCTATTCATTTTTGGGTTTTCGTTATGTTCTACTATGATCAAACTACAAATTGAAAATGCAATTAGATTAAGCTAAGAGATAAATTGCTACAAGTTGTATCTAATTGTTTAAAAGGCACTAGGGTAGTGACCTTCACCTAGGTGGCTAATTGACGGGTAATTGCATCTAAGGCATGATTGACATGATTGGAAAAATATGTTATAACCGTTGCTCGATACTACCCACTCTACACCTCTCGATAGAAAGAGTGGTTTTGCCCAATTGACTCTCTCGAGACTAATTGGGTATGCACATTTGCCCAAGCAACTAGGGTTCAAGTCGGGTATTTACTCTCTCGAGGTTTAACCCTTTAATTGGGACTATCAAATCTCTTGAGTCCATCCCAATTCCTTGTTGAGTCAATTTTGGAGACTTAGGCTCTCTTTCTCAAGAAGAGCCTAGGTCAACTTAGCACTTTGCAACCACTAATTCATAAATTAAACCATAAAATTAACCCAAATAACAAACACCCATAATCAATCTAACCTTAAATCACAACACCCATCAATTACCCACACTAGGGTTGAGCCACAACCCTAGCTAATGGGTTTAGCTACTCATGCTTGAAGATAAAATCAGAGAAATAGATGAAGAGAAAGAGATATTAATTAATTACTAAAGTAGATACAAAGATTTAATGATTTAAACTAAGCAAAAGTGCCAAAAATGGCTAAGAAAGGTCTTCTCACGAGCGCAACTACAGTGCTAAAATATCTGATGCCCTAAAAATGAAAAAATGTTCTATTGATACTAAGCTGGAAAAATTGGACAAAAATGCCCCTGCGGGGTCAGTGCGGACCGCACAAAATGGTGTGCGGCCGCACTAGGCTCTTGACTCTGAAAAATAAACTCTCTTAACCCAGGCTCCGCGGACCGCACAGAATGGACTGCGGCCGCGGAGGCAACTAGCGCGGTCCGCACAAACACGACCGCGGACCGCACAGGCTTGAATATTGGCACTTGACATCTCTTTGAAGTTTGCTTCCGCGGACCGCACAGAATGGTGGTGCGGCCGCGGTGTCTTCAGTGCGGGCCGCACAATATCTACTGCGGCCGCACTGCTTTGATGCCCTAAAAATTCAGTCTCTGAATCTCCCTAGTGCGGACCGAACAGAATGGACTGCGGCCGCACTAGGCTAGTTTGTCCTGAGTTGTCTTGTCTTTGATACTTGTGCAGGTTTCACTCCTTTTGAGCCGATATTTGACATCTCGTCACTTTGTTGATCAAACCTGCAATCAAGCACAACTTATGAGCCTTTTGGGACTATTTTGTAAGAATTTATAATCAAAGCGCAAGCAAGGAGGAGCATGAAACACGTCAAAATCCCTATTTATCACTAATCAAAGAACCTACATGCCAAAAATAGACACAAACAACTAGTAAAATGCAGAATGTAAAGAATATAGCGATTTTTACATGAAAAACCTCTTGTTTAAGAGAATAAAAATCATGATCTATCCTTGTAGGATTTGCCTTCAAAGCTTTACCAACTTCAAAGAGCAGTTTTAGCTTACAACTCAATAACCAAGAAACTAACTCTAGTACCCTACTCCTACAATCAACTTAATTATAACAACCCCTTCTAAACTAACTCTAGTCTAGAAAACGAAATGAAAACTTCAATATTTTTGTGCCAACCTATAATTACACTTCTCAAAAGCAAAATAAGTTGCAATTCAAAAAAAAAAAAAATAGATTTAACCTACCAACTAAATAACTAAGCAGTTTCATCTTCAGGAACAAGATCTATAGTGGAGCAGCTTGAATCCCTTGAGAGCAACTTCTTGTTGTGGTTGCTATTGCCAAGAGTAATATGCTTAATTTTGTGCGAATAGCGTAAGTTCTCGACGTTTGGAATAGATCTCTCTTTATAGGTGTGAGGGTGCTCGATTATTTTTTACAATTAATGCTCCAAAACCTAGAATATTTCAGTTAAGAAAAATCTCTCCTACTTTAATTTGATTTTCTTATTTGGTTCTACCTCCTCAACCTTTCCCTTCCATGCAAGTTCATCCTTATTTTTTGAAAATCCTTTTAGAACACAGATTCTTCTAGCTAAGATCTTTGCTTGTTTCGCACGAACTGAGCTTCTTTTGGAGTCTAACTTGCACATGTAATCTATTCTTCTATGTATGATCATCAGTTTGCTACGAACCTGGTTTTTTCGATATCTACATATTTTATATACTCAACAGTTTAGTAGCGTAGTGTCTTGTCCCTGAAATCTGTTTCTTTCAATATAGTTGATCTTAGTTTGTCAATCATCAAAACACATCCATGCTAGAATAAGCTCAACTCAATAAATTTTCCTTTCTTGGTGATGACAAAATCATGTGCATCTCAGCTCAACATTACTCAACTATATTAGTCACCTATCTACGGTCTTTAGCTTAAGAATCAGTTTTACTGTCACCACTCTTCTTCATATTATCCATGTTTGCACAAGTGTAATTGACTGATCTTCCATTCATCGCCATCCTATAGATAGCTAGGCATAAATATTTTAATTCATGTAAAACTTTTCAATACAATATCAGTTCAAGTGCATAAAGACCATATTTGTTGATCAACATATGTGCACATCCTTGACTTTTTTCTGGCATCATCGAAAAAATAAAGCATTAGTGGAGTCAAAAGTGAGAATTAAGCAATATCAAACTCATGGACACTTAGGCTACACTAACACTTACATTATGTCAAGAGTTCAAACGTTTAATTCAATTAAAATTATCCATCCTTTAAAAGAAAAACACACCCAAAAATAGAAATTTATATTGATTGATAAGTTATGCTACATTAAGCCCAAAGGGCCCAAACCAAAAGATGATTGAATAAATCCATCAAACTGCCACACAAAAATAAAAAGAAAAGAATAATCCATAATGTAGTCATAGAAGGGACTTAACTAGGGACAAGTTAGGGATTAAACTGGGACACCTAAGAGGACAGAGGACCAAGTTCTTTACTGGAAGAAAATTCTCCAAAATTGAGCCCCAAGAGCCTGTCAAAGCGTGCACCAGTAGTAACTTGCTCTTTCTTCATCTCTTCTTTTAGATGCCTATTTTCTTGCTTCAAGGAAGCAACTTCATCATGCAGCGTCTCCTCCTCTTCATTGGCAACATCCAATTTCTCCAACAAATCTATGACCATGCTTTTGCTTTTAGTACCTGATGGTCTCTCAGTGCATTCACATTCCCTCAAGGTATCCTTATCAAATATATACTTCTTTGTCCCATTTTGGGTTCTCTAATAGGTACCTTAAAGTGTTTAATACCTTTAGTGAGCAAAAACGCATATGGCAAGGCATGGGTACCTTTTGATTGATCAACTGTTCTAGCCATATGTTTGATCATCAAAGAAGGCATATTAAACATCATGTTCTAATCTAGAACCTTCATGACTACCAAGTCTAAAAATGTGGCTTCTCATACCTAGGCAGCATACACTTCTTCACAAACTCAAATAAGAGCTTGTGAACTCGTTTATCTTACCTTTTCCCATATTTCGGGATTTCTGCTTCTCTCTTCTCTGGGTATAATTAGAGCTTAGATACATATCATCCTTTTTCTCCCCTAAAGTGGGCCATTCTCGTCGAACATATGCATCAAACCCATTTACATGCACCCTCAAAATCTCTCCTAAGAGCTCAGTATTAAGAACCAGGTCCACTCTCCTCACCATAGTATTCATTGTGCCATCCTCAAGCAGTTTGAAATTCGAGTAAAAATGCAACATGACTTTACCATACATCACAGGGAATGGGCACATGAACAAGTAAGTCCACTTTTGGTGTTTGAGCTTCTCTAGCAGCTCTTTCATTCCAAACATCTTAAAAGGTGCAAGGTCTATCTCTCTACCCTTCAACATCATTAACCCATTGAACTAATATTCTTTGCCTACAACAATAATCTTTTTCTCCATTTTCTTTCGGCGTTTGAAACTGGTTCCATTGACCCTAGATTCCAGTTACTTTCTCTTTCTGGGGGTCCTCTTCTTTTTGGGTATGGCTGAAGATGATCCAGCCTTCTCATTTCCTTCTCTGAAGAGGAACCTCCTCCTCATCCTCCTTATCTTTCTCATCGTCCTCACTAACCAAATCAACTTATTCCACATTAGACTCATTCCTAAACTGGAACTCTTGTCTCTCATTTCTTTTTTTATTATCTCATGTAAGGCTTTCTCAAGAGCAACTTTGCTCTTACCCCTAGTGTTTGGATTTCTAGCCTTAGGAGTCACAACTTTTCCCTTTTTAACTGTCTTCTTGGCTATGTGTTTAATTCTGCCAGATGATTTATCCAATTTACTCATATTTTCTGCTTCAAATGAGTAAATCTCTCAACCAAAATCACAACATCTCTATCACTCCCTTCCTTGTTTACTTCAAGTTCTCCCTCTTCTTCCCCCTCTGTATCTGAAAATTGTATCCTCAACGATGAAGATTTTTCTTCGTTAGAGGCCAAAGAACTAGGTTTTTGGTCCTCTTCACCACCTTTTCCAATATTCTCTTATACAGTCTCCGCTATAGGAACTTTTTCAAAATTTTCTTCTCACACCTCTGCCCCTTACTAGCAGCAGAAGGACCTAGTTGTTGTCCGGGGGCTTCTGATGCTTCTACACCACTACTAACATTCTCACTCTCTAGTACATTACTAGGGCCTTCAGTTCCCTCCTCTTCAGCAACAATATCATTAATATTACCACTCTCATTTTCACTTTCTTTCTCATTCTCCTTCTCACCCTCTACTGTTTCTTTCCCTTGAACTTCAGACTCCATTGCTACAGGACTTATATGTCTAGATTTTTCACCTCCTTGCATGTTGGAGCCATCGACTGGTCCAATGATAGTTTTTGGGGTTTCTTGAGTGGGGTTTTGTTCAAACTCGATTTGGGTAGGTAAGACAGAAGGAGTGTTAAAAATTGGAGTGGTTTTCGGTTCGAAAGAATTGGATGTGGGAAGGTTTTGTTAGGCTGAAACTATTAGAGATTTTTCGGTTTCTTGGAGAGAACTGGGGTTTGGGGTTCTTTGATTTTGCTTCTTCTTGAAAATTCAGAGAGAATTTGAGCAAGTGTGAGATGTAACTGAAAGAGAGGAGTTAAATAAGGGACATAATTCCACAGTTTAAGTCCTAATCAATCAAGATAATAACTTCTAATCCGTTCAAATTGGTCCAATGATAGTTTTGGGGGTTTCTTAAGTGGGGTTTTGTTCAAACTTGATTTGGGTAGGTAAGACAGAAGGAGTGTTAAAAATTGGAGTGGTTTTAGGTTCCAAAGAACTGGATATGGGAAGGTTTTGTTAGGCTGACACTGTTAGAGATTTTTTGGTTTCTCGGAGAGAATTGGTGTTTAGGGTTCTTTGATTTGCTTCTTCTTGAAAATTCAGAGAGAATTTGAGCAATTGTGAGATGTAACTGAAAGAGAGGAGTTAAATAAGGGACATAATTCCACAGTTCAATTCCTAATCAATCAAGATAATAACTTCTAATCCGGTTCAAAGTGGGAAAGACCTGATCTATTTAATTATGCATGAAAGAAGTTATGATTCTGGGATATAATCAGGTGACTCTGAACCTAGTTTTCAGGATGTGGCAATTCAACAGCTTATTATAACTATCTATTGGAGATGAGGTACATACTTGGATGTCAAATAACTAGGTTCTTGATTGATTTCCTTAATGCGGCCAAAAGTCCTTTTGAGACCAAGGATATTTTATGCCCTCACTATTATGCCGTGCGTGCATACTTGTTATAATATAAGATCGTGTTAGATATTTTTACGCTTAGACTTACTAACACTTTATTAAAATATAACCAATCATTGAGAGAATCAGGAATGTCTTAGTTCATCTTGATCAAATCAAGCTCCAAGAGATTTTTCTCGAAGTGATCCCTGCTTGAAGCTTTGGTAAATATATTCGCACTCTGCTCCTTTATTTTGCAAAGCTCCATAAGATGTGGCTCTTTTCTACATTATCTCTCAAAAGTGATGTGTCACATTAATATTCTTTGTTCTCTTGTGATGAACCAGATTTATTTTGCCATGTTCATTGCACTTGTATTACCATAAAATATAGTAACTCGTTCTATCACCACAACATAAACTTCTAATTGCTATTTGATCCATAACAATTGAGCATAATATGAAGCAGTAGCTACGTACTCAGTATTTTACAGTTGACAAAGCTACAAAATTTTATTTCCTTGAAGTCCATGAGAACAAACACGAACACAAGAAGTGAGATATGCACAATATAAAGAACAGAGCAAAAGATTCCAAGAAAGAAAACTAAATCATAGATACGAAAGTTTTCTACAAAGGGGATGGCTTCAACAACCCATAAGGGACGGCTTGCCAAGCTACACAAACAGTTAATTTGCTTATAACCGCAAAAGTTCTCCTACAAAGGGGCTGGCTTTAAATACCTATAAGGGACGGCTTGTCAAGATACACAACTCAGAAAACTTTTGTACTATAACCAACATTAGCTATTGTGACTCAGAAAACTTTCGTACTACAATAAGCTAACTTTCTTAGAGTGTTCTTACTCTATTTTCATACATGGACCAGCCTTTCCATCCATTCGAAAGAAAGAACAAGAGGGAAATTTAGAAAGAACTCATATGTAATATATCACAAAGATTTACAAAGGTTACAAGATTACAAGATGATCTTCCAACTACTACATGGCCTCCTTTATATAGGACTAGGAGTTATTACAAGACAAACTTATATTATAAAATAAACCCTTTTTACATGGAAAACCTATCTACAAGTGGGTCCCTTTTTACATGTGAAGGACCTTAGGCAAAGCAACTAAAAAAGCTCCTGAAAACATGTGAAAGAGGTGAAATATACATGGTATAACATGTGAAAGTATGTGGGAGTTTGTGAAAGCATGTGAAAGTAGGGTGATGCATGTGACGAAGCATCTGGAGGCATGTGGAAGCATGTGAAAGTGGGGCTCGAATAGTATGGAAAGATGTGAAATTTTGTCTTGGCATGGGTAGATGATTTTTAGGGTTTTTTGGTATGTAATGTGGGATTATGGTGGGATTAGCAGGGATTTAGATAATTATCTTCCATTGATCCTCTGGGTTTGTCTTCTAGACATCTTTTCAAAGATCTTGTGTAGTAACGCCTGGAATGTGACGGTCCTTCTTCGTTGTGTTCCTTCTCCTTTAGATTGAGAGATGTATTCTGCAAACCTTAATCTGGAGATGTCTTGAGTGATCTTTTCTCAGATGACTTCGTACGGGGTTTGATATTCCTTTGCTGCTTCTCGGACCCTTTCCCAATGAGAATGAGTGCTGGTATAATTCCATCTTGCCCATTCTTTTGGCCATATTTCTCTTGGGATGCACCTGTTTTGCTGGAAGATAATTATTTGTGCTTCAACTTATTCTTCTTCCATGGATAAAATGGACACGGGAAATTTCCACCACAATGATACTTCTGCTTGCGCTTGGACTTTTTCCATTAATAATCTTCATTGGCTATAGAACGTGAATACCTTTGCTTTGTAGGAATCATTGAAGCATTTTATCCAATATGTTCGAGGCTTGAACCATAATAGATATCTCCTTTATTTCCCTGCCTGCTTCATCTTGTTCCTTTCCCCATGATGGAGCATTTTTCTTGAACATCTTTGTGAGCGGAGAAATGTATGTAGAGATATTTGGGATGAAATCTCTTACATAATTTACTACACCCAAAAACTATTGGATCTGCTTTGTTGTGAGTCTGGTATCAGGAAAATTGAGCAGCTCCTTACATGTATGTGGTCCTAGACTGTATGCACCTTGGACAAAATACATTCCGAGAAAATCAATCTCCTTTTGAGCAAGAACCATCTTTTTTGCTGAAAGCATGATGCCGTACTGTGTTATCCATGCCTCAAATTGATGAAGCAAGTTGATATATTCCTCCAATGTATCATTAAATAACAAGATGTCATCAATGTTGGTTGATGTACAGGAATTATAAATGTATTCCTGTTAGTTCTAATTCCATATACATATATGCGTTAGGTTAGCTTGAATAGGTGAGTAAGAACTCGACAGATTCTTATGAGCGATATTAACCATGTCAACCAATAAATTAGATATAGTTAGTCAATTTAATTGAAGAATACAATAGAAATGTTAGATAGCCCATAACCCTAGATCGTTTTCATAACATTGATAACATAAAAATCTGCTCTTCCTCTATTCAAAGTTCATTATTTGTTTTTCTTTATTTTAATTAGTTTAAAATCAAATACTTCTAGTTTTAATTCTCGTTTAGATAGATAGGATAGTCTAATTTAGTTAATAGTTAATCACAAGTCCTCGTACATCCGACTTTTAGTCACTTTATTACTTGACGACCGCGTATACTTGCGTTTGTGCTTGGCCACAACAAGTTTTTGGCGCCGTTGCCGGGGACTTAAAATTAGCTAATTTTCTAAATCAGACATTTATTTTTTTATCTATTCAAGTTTTTTTTTGTTTTAGTTTAGTTAGTATATTTTATTTATTTTAAAATGGCATATGTCACGACCCAATATCTCCTATAGGCCGTGATGGCGCCCAACGTTGCCGCCAGGCAAGCCTATAGTGAACTAACTCTGTGATCCTTTCTTTTAAAGATTTGAAATAGTTGATTTTTAGTTTGTGCATAGATAAGAAGTAAGAATTTAATGAAAATGAGAGATCAAGATTTTTAAAGCAAGTGAGATAAGTAAAATAAGCCAAAAACCATCAAGTGTCTACTAGCATGAATCACCAAGACCTGGTGTCACAAGTGTATGAGCAACTAGTAGAATATACAAAAGAATACTACACTACTGTCTGAAGTTAAATAGATAGAAAATACAAGCAAAAGAAATACTTCGGCTGCTGTAGAACGGGTTCAGAAGGCAGCTCACCGCGAAGTCTCGTAGTAGTAGTCAAGGATGCACGCCGGACTGATATCTAGATGCACCTGCCTCAGATCTTGCACATTTAGTGCAGAAGTGTAGCGTGAGTACATAAATAACATGTACCCAGTAAGTATCCAGTCTTACCTCGAAGAAGTAGTGACGAGGGGTCGACTTCGACACTTACTATGTGCCAACAATAAAATATATAAAATTCTAATTAAACACGGGACATATAAATGACAATAAAACTCGGAAGCAACAAAATAAATAAACATTCCTTTCACTTATAGTAAGTACCAAATCAATTTCCCTCATTTAACCATTTACCTCTCACGACAATGAAACAATATCAAATATAATTGGGCTTCCAATATTATTACGCACGAATTATACCGAGGACGTACGACCCGATCCAAAATACATGTACATATACTGTGTGCACTGCCGAGGGTCGAATGGCACAAACCATAGATGCATCTATTAACCTGCCGAGCGAACGGCCCGCTCCCATGAGAGTAGTGAAATTTACCCGCTCGCGGAATATACTTGCGACGCGGTTGAACATAGATTTCTCAAGTTGTCATGATATCCCTCAATTCTTTCCAAAATAAGAAATTCAACTAGGAACCTTTAAAATCTAGAAATCATCAATCTCAACTCTATTCAAGGGAATTAGTAAGCATAATCAATTAACGGTGTCAACAAGGCATGGTGTAGACCTAACACTACCCGGACATAAGTATAATTAGTAGCTACATACGGAGTCTCGTCACCTCGTACGTATGTAGCCCCCCACAAATAAAAGCGCATATTAATTAAATTCACCTATGGGGTTAATTCCCTCTTACAAGGTTAGAAAAGAGGCTTACCTCGTCTCAAAGCTTACTTTCCATCCTCAAATTCACTCTAAAGCCTCAATTCGGTGCCGAACAATCTAAAACTAGTCAAATGGTATATAAATTAATCAATACATGTTCAAAAGTTCATATTCCAACTATTAAAGTGATTACCCAACCCCAATTGTAGGAGTCCTAAAATTCACCCTCGGGCCCACGTGCCCGGATTTCAAAAAATTTCGAAGAAAGTTGTTACCCATAACCTCATGAACTCAAATATATGTTTTTCACTAAGTTCCATACAAATTTCGTGGGTAAATTCCATTTTTATCAAAAATCTAGGTTTTTCATCTAACCCATAAATTCCACAAATTTCTATGTTAAAATATACCTATAATTTATGTATTAAACTCACATTAGGCAGAAATTACTTACCCTCAATAGCTAGGTCAATATTCCCCCTTTTGAAGCTCTAATATCGCCTAAGAGTGCAATAAATGAGCCCAAAAATGGCTATGTCCCGATTTTAAAACTCTCTGCCCAGCTGCTCTCTTCTTCGCGAACGCGGAACAGGCCTCGCATTCGCTAAGGAAACGGACCAGGCCCATGAAAACTTGGCCTGTGCAAACGCGACCAGGTCCTCGCGAATGCGAAGGCTTACCAGCCCTGTCCTTCGCAAACGCGAGGGCACCTTCGCGAACACGAATAGCACTGGCATTGAACCCACCACAGGTCCCTCCCTTCTACGCGAACGCGTAGGCTTGGGACCTTAAGTCTCCGCGAAAGCGGTCCCCTTCTCGCAATCGCAAAGGGAAAATTTCCCCACTGCCCAAATCATTCTCCATGAACGGGATGGTTCTTCCGCGCTCGCGAAGAAGGAAACCAGAACTGGAAAATCTGGTTTCTTCAATTTAGCTCCAGTAGTCCGAAACACACCCGAGGCCCCCCTCCCCCCCCCCCCCCCGAGACCCTGTCCAATTACACCGACAAGTGTATAAACATAATACGGACCTGCTCGGACTTTCGAAATGCGTAAAACAACAACAAAATCAAGAATCACACTCCAAAACCAAATTGAATCAAGTTATGAACTTCAAGTTTCCAAATCGCTCCGAACGCGTCGAATCATACTTAGACTACTTGGAATGACACCAAATTTTGTGTGCAAGTCTTAAATCACCATATGGAACTATTCGCAGTCTCGGAATACCATTTGGACCTTGATATAACCAAAACCTGCTCCAAACAAAATTTAAACAACTTCAAAAACCTTCAAAGAGCCAACTTCCACTATTAGGCGCCGAAACGCTCCCGGTTCATCCAAAACCCGATCCAAACATACGCCCGAGTCCAAAATAATCATACGAACCTATTGGAAGCGTCAAATCCCGATTCTGAGGTCATTTGTTCAAAACATTGATCGGAGTCAAACTTAGCCTTTTTAGCCAACCTTAAGGAACCAAGTGTTCCGATTTCAACCCGAACACTTCCAAATCTCGAACTAACCATCCCCGCAAGTCATAAAACAGTAAAAGCATATAAGGGGGGACTTATTTAGGGGAACGGGGTTCTGAAAAGCAAAACAACCGGTCGGGTCGTTACAACATCTTGGAATGAAAATTATTCGAATGATGGTTATTCTTATTTTGCTGATCCTAGTCCATATTATGGAGGACGTCACTGATGGAAAAATTGTCAGAATGTTCCCGGGAGCGAGTTGTGCACACAATCTCAATCTTGAGTGGAATATTTGTAATATGTGTGGTGGTCACGATGGCCATTGGGGTTGTTGTACTAATTCTTTTCATCCTTCTCTGAGCCCTTATTATGATCTTTCTAATAGTGTTTGCGAGTTTGATAGGGGCAATAAAGTGTAGGATATGGAACGTGATGCATATATTAGGGATATTTTGAGGTAAGTAGCAGAGCAACATGATGAACTCAAAAAAGATATGAAAAGAATGAGGGCAGCAATCACAAGAATGAAGGCCAATCTGGAAGAATTAAATGAAGAGAGCGAGTATCGGCAAGAGGAAAATTTTGAAAAAGAGGAGATTTTGAGTCAAACTTTGCTGGTGGAACAAACTGAATGATTAGAAATATATGAGGCTCAACGTGAGGAATTTACTGATGGGATGAGACTCTTTGGAACCGTCAAATCCTGATTTCGAGGTCGTTTGCTCAAAACGTTGACCGGAGTCAAACTTAGCCTTTTTAGCCAACCTTAAGGAACCAAGTGTTACGATTTCAACTCGAACTCTTCCAAATCTCAAACTAACCATCCCCGCAAGTCATAAAATAGTAAAAGCACATACAGGGAGCCTTATTTAGGGGAACGGGGTTCTAGAAAGCAAGACGACCGGTTGGGTCATTACATTCTCCACCTCTTAAACAAACGTTCGTCCTCGAACGGGTCTAGAATCATACCTAGAGTGCTAAATAAGTGTGGATATCTGCTCCGCATGTCCTCCTCGGACTCTTAAGTCGCCTCCTCGACTGGTTGGCCCCTCCACTGAACTTTTACCGCAGAAATCATCTTGGACCTCAACTGGAGAACCTGCCTATCAACAATGGCAACTGGCTCCTCCTCATAACCCAGGCTCTTATCTAGCTGAACCGTGCTAAAGTTAACACATGTGACATGTCGGTATGATACCTCCGGAGCATAGACACGTGGAAAACCGGATGAACTCCCGATAGACTGGGAGGCAAAGCAAGCTCATAAGCAACCTTTCCAACTCGTCTCAACACCTCAAACAGACCTATAAACCTTGGGCTCAACTTCCCCTTCTTCCCGAACCTTATGATCCCCTTCATCGGCGAGACTTTCAAGAGAACCGTCTCGCCCACCATAAATGATAAATCACGCGCCTTCTGATCCGCGTAACTCTTCTGTCTAGCCTGTGCTGTGCGAAGTCGCTCCTAATCAACTTTACCTTTTTCGAGGCATCCTTCACCAAATCAGTACCATATAACTTAGCCTCGCCGGGCTCAAACCATCCGACGGGAGAACGACATCGCAGACCATACAAAGCCTCAAATGGAGCCATCTCAATGCTGTACTGATAATTGTTGTTGTAAGCAAACTCGGCCAAAGGCAAGAATCGATCCCACTGTACTCCAAAGTCAATCACACATGCTCTTAGTATGTCCTCCAAGATCTGAACTGTCCGCTCCAACTGCCCATCGGTCTGTGGGTGAAATGCTGTGCTGAGCTCTACCCGGGTCCCTAACTCACTCTGTACTGCTCTCCAGAAATGCGAAGTAAACTGAGAGCCTCTATCTGATATGATGGACACAAGCACACCATGAAACCGAACTATCTCTTGAATATAAATCTGGGCCAACCTCTCTGAAGTATACGTAGTCATAACCGGAATGAAGTTTGCTGACTTGGTCAACCTGTCGACAGTGAACCAAACTACATCAAACTTCTGCAAGGTCCGTGGCAACCTAACTATGAAGTCCATAGTAATGCGCTCCTACTTCCACTCAGGTATAGTCATCTGCTGGAGTAGGCCACCTGGCCTCTGGTGCTCATACTTAACCTACTGGCAATTTAGACACCTCGCAACATACTCAACTATGTCTTTCTTCATCCGTCGCTACCAATAATGCTGCCTCGGGTCGCAATACATCTTCGTAGCATCTGGATGAATAGAATACCGAGAGTTGTGTGCCTCCTCTAGAATCCTCTCCCTTAAGCCATCGACATTAGGAACATATAGACGACCTCGGAGTCGTAGAACACTATCCTCGCCGATAGTAACCTCCTTGGAACCACCCCTTAGTACCGTCTCTCTGAGAACCAACAAGTGCGGATCATCAAACTGTTGAGCCTTGATCTGCTCCAATAGTGAAGACTGGGCAATGACGCATGCAAGAACTCGGCTGGGCTCTGAAATACCCAACCTCACAAGTCTGTTAGCCAAGGACTGAATGTCCAAAGATAATGGCCTCTCCTCTGCTGAAATGAATGCCAAGCTACCCATACTCTCCGCCTTTCTGCTCAAGGCATCCGCAACTACATTCGCTTTACCCGGGTGATAAAGAATGGTGATATCATAATCCTTTAGTAACTCAAGCCATCTACGCTGCCTCAAACTGATATCCCTTTGCTTGAAAAAATATTGCAAGCTGCGATGATCAGTGTAAACCTCACAGGACACCCCATAAAGATAAGAGTATGAACAATCGCGGCCAACTCTAAATCGTGTACAGGGTAATTCTTCTCATGGGGCTTCAGCTGACGTGAAGCATATGCAATAACTCGCCCCTCCTGCATCAACACGCAACCCAAACCAACGCGTGAAGCGTCGCAATATACATTATACATCCTCGAACCGGAAGGCACCACTAGAACCAGTGCAGTAGTCAAAGCTATCTTGAGCTTCTGAAAGCTCGCCTCACAATCATCAGAACAACGGAACGAAGCATCCTTCTGAGTCAATCTAGTCAGAGGTGCTGCAATAAATGAGAAGCCCTCCACAAACTGGCGATATAACTTGCTAACCCCAAAAAGATCCTGATCTCAGACGCCGAAGTGGGACGAGGCCAACTCTGAACTGCCTCAATCTTCTTGGGATCCACCTTAATACCCTCGCCTGATAGGACATGCCCATGAATGCTACAGAATCTAACCAAAACTAACACTTGGAGAACTTAGCATCACTCTCAAATGATGCTCGTGCTCCTCCATGCTACGCGAGTAAATAAAAATGTCATCAATGAAGACAATGACAAATGAATCAATGTATGGCCTGAACACCTTGTTCATCAAATCCATAAACGCCGCTGGGGCGTTAGTGATAAGTAGGGATTTTGACTACTTATTTACACCTTTTTACTTTCGTTTTAGCTAAAAAATGCTTAAAGGTATTCCCGAAAATTGATAAAATGTGGTTTTTAGGTGATGAAATTCAACTCAAGAAGGTTTATTTTTGGACAAGGACTAAAACCAAGCAAAAAGTGGCAAAGTGCGGACTGCAAAATTTTGAGTGCGGCTGCAGAAAGTGAAGGATTTTTGACAGTTCCACTTTCCAATGTGCGGGCCGCACAATAATTGTGCGGCCGCAGAAGAGGAAGATCAGAGAGTGCAAACTTGAAGTCCATCTAGAATGCGGACCGCACTATAATTGTGCGGCCACAAAAATCCAGAGTGCGACCACACATAGAATTGTGCGGTCCGCAGAACCTGAAGAAGTGCGGCCACAATTCAAAATTGTGCGGCCGCAAAAGTCCCTCCCATCAAGCTCAGCTTCAAAGTGCGGGCCGCACACAGAATTGTGCCGCCACAGAATCTCTGAAAGGGCAATTTTGTCCGAAATTTTCAACTGTGTATAAATAGTATTTTTTGTCAAAATTAGGTTAAGTTTGAACTTCAGAAAGTAGAGAGAAGTTTTTATTTACTGGTTTGGGAAATTTTACAATAGCTTGTCTAATTTACATTGGATTTTTATCTCTTTATCATTTAATATGAGCTTAATCTTCTTTTCTTCTTTAATTTCTTCATTTTTATCTATGAGTAGCTAAATTTATAGCTAGGGTTGTGACCCAACCCTAGTGTGGGTACCTAATGGGTGTTTGATTTAGGGTTTGTTTAAGGTTGGGTGTGTGATATTTAGCCTAGTTCTTGCTTTAATTGTAGAATTAATGGTTGCAAACATTGATTCAGGCCTATTTGACTTAGTCTCTACTTGAGAAAGAGAGATTGAGTCTAGGAAAACTTGGCTAACAAGAAATTGGGGTGAACTCAAGAAATTGATACTTCCAATTAAAGGGTTGAATCTAGAGATAGTAAAACCCGACTTGAGCATCTATCAACTGTTTTGTGAATTACCATTTGGGCTTGAGAAAGCTAAATTGGGCAAGACCACTCTATTACCGAGAAATATTGAGTGGGTAATTGCGTGTTGATTGCTATATTACGCCCCGACAAATGAAACTCACTCTAAAACCCACAACCAGTTAGGCAACCACCTAGGTGGAAGTCATAGCCCTAAATCTTTTACAACTTGAAAAAAGCAACACCAAAAATATCATTCTCTACTTTTATATTTGAAAATAATAGCTTAATTTAGAAGTAGACAAAAACAACAAAATATGTGGAGTGCATTTTGGACACATTATACGCTTAGTCCGAGTATATACCTAATCCCATCTATGCTCCCTAAGGAATTGATACTGACTCCTAGTTGGGTAATTATAATTGCATCGACCGCTTCACAACCCCAATTTGAGGTGTGAACTTGGGCGACATCAGTTAGTCAAGCCGAAGGAAATCACTAGAAACTCATAATGGCCATATCTAGTCCGAAAGCAGTCTTCGGAACATCTGAATCCCGAATCTTCAACTGATGGTACCCCGATCTCAAGTCGATCTTAGAGAACACCCTGGCACCCTACAACTGGTCAAACAAATCATCTATCCGCGGCAACGGGTACTTGTTCTTAGTGGCGACTTTGTTCAACTGGCGGTAATCAATGCAAATATGCATAGTCCCATCTTTCTTCTTCAAAAATAACACTAGTGTATCCCAAGGCGATACACTCGGCCTGACGATCCCCTTTGCTAGCAACTCCTCAAGCTATTCCTTCGGAGCCATACGGTACGGTGGGATAGATATAGACTAGGTATCTGGAGCCAAATTAATGTAGGAATCGATATCACGATCTGGTGGCATGCTTGGAAGATCGGAAGGAAACACATCAGAGAACTCCTGGACTACAGGTACTGAATCAATCGCTGGAGTCTCTGCAGTAGTATCCCGAACATAGGATAGATAAGCCAAATAACCCTTCTCGACTCGAGCCTTCATAAAAGAGATGATCCGACTAGGTATGCTGACATACGAACCCTTCCACTCTAATCTAGGCAACTCTGGCATTGCCAAGGTAACAGTCTTGGCATGACAATCAAGGATGGAGTGATATGGAGATAAACAGTCCATCTAGGATAACCTCAAAGCCAGTCATATCGAGCAACAAAAGATCCGCTCTAGTCTCATAACCACAAAATGTAACCACACATGACCGATAGATCCAATCGACAACAACAGAATCACCCACAAGAGTGGACACATAAACAGGAGTGCACAAGGACTCACGAGAAACATCCAGGAAGTGAGCAAATAGGGACGGCACATATGAATAGGTAGACACTGGATCAAACAATACCGAAGCATCTCTACCGCTGACAGAAATAATACATGTGATCACGGCATCTGAGGTGACTGCATCTGGTTTGGCCGGAAAAGCATAAAACCTAGCTGGAGCGCCAACTGGATAGCCCCCGCCTGACTGAACAATAGCTGGCTGACCTCCCCCTACCTGGCCTCCACCTCTAGGACGACCCCTACCCGCCTGCCCTCCACCTCTGAGCGGTCGGACGGTTGGTGCTGTAATCATGGGCCGATGGCCCTGCTGTACTGCCTTGCCCCGAAGTCTGGGACAAAACTGCTTCATGTGGCGTGGATCCCCACACTCGTAAAAAACCTCTCGGTACTATAGATTGCTTCCCTGAAGTCTATACCTAATGTCCTGAATACCCACTGGAAGGACCCTAAATAGCTGGTGGGCGGTATGAACTCTCTGGACTGGAACTGAAATAAGGTCGCATTGGAGCACCCCGAGGAGGTAGCAGTGCTGGATATGTGGGTCTGCTAGGTTGACCCCTCACGAACTGACCTCTGCCCCCAGCTGGGGCACCTCTATACTCCCCAGAATAACGGAACCGCTTGTCCCGCTGTATTCGCTCTCTACCTCGCTGATGGTAACCCTCAATCCTCCGAGATATCTCTACTACTAGCTGGTAAGAAGTCCCCATCTCAACCTCCGGAGCTATAGTGTCCTGAATACCAGAGTGCAACCCCGCAACAAACCTCCGTACTCTCTTCGTGTCAATAGAAAGTATCATAAGTGCATGGCGAGACAACTCAGAGAATCTCCCCTCATAATCGGTCACTGACATTTGACCCTGCTAGAGCTGCTCAATTTGAAACCGCAACTCTTCCCTCTGGGAGGGTGGAATATACCTATCCAAGAAAAGGCATGTAAATTGATCCCAAGTCATGGGAGTAGAACCTGGTGGTCTGCCGAGAAGATGTGATTGCCACCATCTACGGGCCCTGCCCTCCAGCTGGAAAGTAGAGAAATCCACCCCATGGGACTCTAATATACTCATGTTGTGCAGTCTGTCCTTGCACCTATCAATGAAGTCCTAGGGATCCTTATGTCGCTCACCTCTGAAGATAGGAGGGTGAAGCTTGGTCCATCTATCCAATAGCTTCTGCGGTGCGCCGGTCGCAACTGGTCTAGCTTAGGTACAACTGCTGCAACTGGCTGGGCTCCGCCCACGGGTAGTGCACACAGGGTCTGATATACGACAGCTGCATGTCTCGGAGCCTGAGCAGTAGGGGTTTATGCTCCCTTTCCCACCTGGAGATGTTGCTGGGTCCGCTGGAAATAAACCAGCCTGGGTCATAGTATCCATGAACCGTAGCATACGGCCCATAACCTCCTGAAAGCCCGGTGCTAACATTAAATCTACCGGGGCTGGCTCTGCTGCAGGCACCTCGCCCTGCTCCTCAATAGTGAGATCCTTTTCTAGATCCACTGGTGGTATAGCTGGGGCAACTCTAGGACGTCCTCATCCCCTACCTCGGGCTGGTGCCCTCCTTGGCCTCTGCCTCGGCCTCTAGCAATAGGGGGAGCAGCTCCTCCCGGGTCTGGAACATCCGTCATTCGCGTTCTCACCATCTGTGAGAGAATAAGAAAAAGACACTTAGTATAACATCAACTGCACGATAAGAGATGAGGAAATAGTAGTTTCCTAACACCCTATAGCCTCTCGAAGATAAGTACATACGTCTCCGCACCGATCCGCAAGACTCAATTAAGCCTGCTCATAACTTGTGAGACCTACATGAACCTAGTGCTCTGATACCATGTTGTCAGGACTCAATTTCTCCTATAGGCTGTGACGACGCCCAACGTTGCCGTCAGGCAAGCCTACAGTGAACTACCTCTGTGATCCTTTCTTTTAAAGATTTGAAATAGTTAATTTTTAGTTTGTGCATAGATAAAAAGTAAGAACTTAATAAAAATGAGAGATCAAGATTTTTAAAGCAAGTGAGATAAGTAAAATATCCCCAAAACCATCAAGTGTCTACTAGCATGAATCACCAAGAACTGGTGTCACAAGTGTATGAGCAACTAGTAAAATATACAAAAGAATACTACACTACTGTCTGAAGTGAAATAGACAGAAAATACAAGCAAATGAAAGACTTCGGCTGTTGTAGAACGGCTCAGAAGGCAGCTCATCGCGAAGTCTCGTAGTAGTAGTCAAGGATGCACGCCGGACTGATATCCAGATGCACCTGCCTCAGATCTTGCACGTGTAGTGCAGAAGTGTAGCGTGATTACATAAACAACATGTACCCACTAAGTATCTAGTCTAACCTCGAAGAAGTAGTGACGAGGGATCGACTTCGACACTTACTATGTGCCAACAATAAAATATATAAAATTCTAATTAAACACGGGACATATAAATAACAATAAAACTCAGAAGCAGCAAAATAAATAAACAATCCTTTCACTTATAGTAAGTACCAAATCAATTTCCCTCATTTAACCATTTACCTCTCAAGACAATGAAACAATATCAGATATAATTGAGCTTCCAGTATTATTATGCACGAATTATTCCGAGGACGTACGATTTGATCTAAATACAAGTACATATACCGTGTGCACTGCTGAGGGTCGAACGACACGAACCATAGATGCATCTATTAACCTGCCGAGGCAAACGGCCCGATCCCATGAGAGTAGTGAAATTTACCCCGCTTGTGGAATATACTTGCGACGCGGTTGAACATAGATTTCTCAAGTTATCATGATATCCCTCAATTCTTTCCAAAACAAGAAATTCAACTAGGAACCCTTAAAATCTGGAAATCCTCAATCTCAACTCTATTCAAGGCAATTAGTAAGCATAATCAATTAACGATGTCAACAAGGCATGGTGTAGACCTAACACTACCTGGACATAAGCATAATTAGTAGCTATGTACGGACTCTCGTCACCTCGTACGTATGTAGCCCCCCACAAATAGAAGCGTATATTAATTAAATTCACCTATGAGGTTAATTCCCTCTTACAAGGTTAGAAAAGAGGCTTACCTCGTCTCAAAGCTTACTTTCCATCCTCAAATTCACTCTAAAGCCTCAACTCGGTGCCGAACAATCCAAAACTAGTCAAATAGTATATAAATTTATCAATACATGTTCAAAAGTTCATATTCCAACTATTAAAGTGATTACCCAACCCCAATTGTAGGATTCCTAAAATTCACCCTCGGGCCCACGTGCCCGGATTTCAAAAATTTTCGAAGAAAGTTGTTACCCATAGCCTCAGGAACTCAAATATATGAATTTCACTAAGTTCCATAACAAATTTCGTGGGTAAATTCCATTTTTATCAAAAACCTAGGGTTTTCATCTAACCCATAAATCCCACAAATTTGTATGTTAAAATCTACCTATAATCGTATTAAACTCACATCAGGTAGAAATTACTTACCCTCAATAGGTAGGTCAAAATCCCCCTTTTTGAAGCTCTAAAATTGCCCAAGAGTGCAATAAATGAGCCCAAAAATGGCTAAGTCCCGATTGTAAAACTCTTTGCCCATCTGCTCTCTTCTTCGCGAACGCGAACAGGCCTCGCGTTCGCGAAGGCAACGGCCCAGGCCCATGAATCTTGGCCTACGCGAACGTGACCAGGTCCTCGGGAACGCTAAGGCTTACCCCCCCTGTCATTCGCGAATCCGAAGAGCACTGGGATTGACCCCTCCCCAAGTCCCTCCCTTCTATACGAACGTGATGGGGGCTTACGCGAACGCGTAGGCTTGGGACCTCAAGGCTCCGCGAACGCGGTCCCCTTCTCGCGATTGCTAAGGGCAAATTTCCCCACTGCCCAAATCCTTCTCCGCGAATGCGATAGTCTTTCCGCATTTGCGAAGAAGGAAACCAGAACTGGAAAATCTAGTTTCTTCAATTTGGCTCCAGGTGGTCCGAAACACAACCGAGCCCCTCGGGACCCCGTCCAATTACACCAACAAGTCTATAAACATAATACGGACCTGCTTGAACTCTCAAAACACGTAAAACAACAACAAAACCAAGAATCACACCCCAAAACCAAATTGAATCAAGTTATGAACTTCAAGTTTCCAAATCGCTCCGAACGCGTCGAATCATACTTAGACTACTCGAAATGACACCAAATTTTGCGTGCAAGTCTTATATCACCATACGAAACTATTCCCAATCTCGAAATCCCATTTGGACCTCGATATCACCAAAACCTACTCCAAACCAAATTTAAAGAACTTCAAAAACCTTCAAAGAGCCAACTTCCACTATTAGGCGCCGAAACACTCCTGGGTTATCCAAAACCCGATCAAAACATACGCCCAAGTCCGAAATCATCATATGAACCTATTGAAACCGTCAAATCCTGATTCTGAGATCGTTTGCTCAAGACGTTGACCGTAGTCAAACTTAGCCTTTTTAGCCAACATTAAGGAACCAAGTGTTCCGATTTCAACTCGAACTCTTCCAAATCTCGAACTAACCATCCCCACAAGTCATAAAACAGTAAAAGCACATGCAGGGAGCCTTATTTAGGGGAACGAGGTTCTAGAAAACAAAATGACCGATCGGGTCGTTATAACATCTTGGAATGAAAATTCTTCGAATGATGGTTATTCTTATTTTGATGATCCTAGTCCATATTATGGAGGACCTCACTGGTGGAAAAATTGTTAGAATGTTCCCAGTAGCGAGTTGTGCGCACAATCTCAATTCTTTGAGTGAAATATTTGTAATATGTGTGGTGGTCACGATGGCCATTGGGGTTGTCCTAATTCTTTTCATCCTTCTTTGAGCCCTTATTATGATATTTCTAACAGTGTTTGTGAGTTTGATAGGGGCAATAAAGTGTAGGATATGGAACGTGATGCATATATTAGGGATATTTTGAGGCATGTAGCAGAGCAACATGATGAACTCAAAAAAGATATGAAAAGAATGAGGGTAGCAATCACAAGAATGAAGGCCAATCTAGAAGAATTAAATGAAGAGAGCGAGTACCAGCAAGAGGAGAATTTTAAAAAAGAGGAGATTTTGAGTCAAACTTGGCTGGTGGAACAAACTAAAAGATTAGAAATATATGAGGCTTAACGTGAGGAAATTACTGACGGGATGAGACACTTTATAGAAGGAAGAGCTGAACTGGGACAAGAGAACGATAAGTTTGGCACTACTATTCACGACTTAGAGGCTCAATTGAATGCAAAGGTCGATGCGTCTAATGCCCAACAAAATAGTTATGAGTTGTGTGAAGTTGAAAATGAACTTATACGCGAAATTGAGGAGCTAAAAGTGGAGATCCAATCATTCGAGCATATATTTGTTGATGATGCCCATGTTGAGAAAAGTACATTAGAGCCATGCGAGGAAGCATATAATGTTATATTTGAAGAGTCTAGAGCATGTAAATATGAAAATGTAAAGAGTAATACAATTCTAGAGTTAGGGTGTATTGGTCCTCATTCCATACATGTTTCAACATTATGTTTGGATGATGGCATGGAAATCGAGTCATTTGAGCATTTGGAGGAGCCAATGGACGAGGAACGGGGGTGCTTACATTCTTGAATTCGTCGTGCCAGAGAGACCGAATTACATACCTTATCCGAAGGCCAAGAAGTGTAGAATGTGATATTGGTTGCTTGGCCCAATTAAGTTTGTCCCACCGACCCGGGAGCATAACAGAAATCTTGAAGCCAAATTAGAGGGCTCAATTCATACGTTCGAGGTGGAGGCAAAAAGTGATTCACGTCGTGTCGCAACGTTAAATTAGGCGTTTGTTGGAAGGCAACCTAGCTTTACTGCTTTCTTTTATTTTTGATTTTTTTTCTTATTGTATTACTTTTGTAGTGTTGTTTTATTTTGTAGGATTTTGAGCATAGGGAGCAAAATCATAGGAAGTGTGCAAAAGTGAGCCATGTGGTTGGAACTAAGTGTGGGGTGCCCGCACAAAGGATCATACCTGGGATAATTCTGAGTATCTCGTGAGCTGCTAATGCTTCGGCCTTTGGCCTACCAGGGAGTCTCTTTACCCTCTTGTTATTTACAATGTGCATTGAGGACATTGCACAATTTTAAGTGTGAGGTGAGAAGATTGTTTGGATGATTTTCCGTGCTATCCTAGGTTAGTTGTAGTATTCTTTCTTAGTGTAGTAGTTTTTGTGTAAATAAAAAGTAATATTTGAAAAAAAAATAAAAATTGATTTTTTTTTTGGACTTTTCCCGACGATGGATTTTGTGGACAGTTTTCTTGAGGGATTAAAGTATAAACAAAAAAATTGAAAAATAGAAAAATCCAAAAAAATATGTCTTTTTTTAGCAATAATCCCCCGTGGCTTTTTTTTCTACCTCGGTTCTTTTCCATGGGATGTAATTTGAACCGGCTAATTTTTTTTTAGAGTAGATTAGGAATTTAGGGAATAAAAGGAGGAAAAATGATGAACCTAGCCGCCCTTGACTTGTTTGATAGTAGCATATTTAGGCTTTGGCATGTGTAGTATCTTCCCTATGATTTGAAATTATTGATGATGCCTTGCTTAGTTGGATAGCATATTTTGTGATGCCTATGTCTCGTTTTCTTGACTTGTGTTCACTTTGTGCTTAATGCTTAATATCTCGTGGCTCCATGAATACTTGCATTTGTTGAGAGTCGGAATGAGACCGTCCTTGAGTCATGTGGCATGTGTGGTGAGGTTTTTGTGTAGTCCATGTATTGTACTTGTGTCTAGAACTTGCTCAGTATGTGAGTTGAAGCGAAATTTAGGTGATGCTCGGTTTGAAAAATGTTTTTAGGCTTTCTTTGATCTTTTTTGAGCTTTATTGCTTACCATGAATAAAATTTATCCCTAGTTAATCCTTTTGAGCCTATAGACTTTTATTTGGCACCCACATTATAAGCCTATACCCTTTTATTCTTAATTGATATTGTTTTGATCCTTTTACCTCTTAAAGTACTTTAATAGTAAAATAAGCGCTAAAAGAAGTAAGAAGGGACTAAGTGTGGGGTGACTTTTGAGTGGAACCAGTGAAAGGAAGAAATGTGCATTTGTTTTGTAAAAAATGCGTCACTCGTGGAAATTGCAAAAGAGAAAAAATCTGAGATAAAAAATGTAGATGAATAAATATCTTGTTTTTGCTAATGGAATGTAAAGAACGATAGTGCTTAAAGAAAAAGAATTTTTTTTTGGGGGTGATCTTATTTGTGAAATTGAAGAATTTGCGCATAAAATTTTGTGATGTATTAAAGTGTTTAGGAGAGTGAGTCGCTATTCCTAAATATGTCATACCCGTCCCTTAGCCCACATTACAACCATAAAAAACTCTTAATTGATTTTAGATCGAGTGATCTTACATTAGTAGAGATTTACATTAAGGGCAAGCCTATGGTACCAATTGCATGAATGTGACTTCTTTGTGAGAGTCAGATATTTCTTTTATATACAAGTGAGTCCTTAAACTATATTTGATCATGAGATTCGGATGTGTGGATTCATTACTCTCTTCACTTTTGTTGTGAGGGCACATGGTTTCATGAGGGATATGTAACATTATTAGACTTCTCTATGATGTTGAGTGTTCAAGCCATGAGTGCATTGGAATATTGAGTTGGTTTTTGAGGCTAGGATTGTTGTGAGTATGTTGTCTTTGTTTGAATATTTGTGAAGAATGGCATAAGCAAAGGGAAGTGTATGTGATTGCATATGCTAGAGTTTAATTGTTGTTATCAACCATGGTCATTGGTGTAGAATGCTCAAAGATAGAGTTATTTGTTGGTTGACTCGAGGACGAGCAACGTTTAAGTGTGGGATGTTGATATTCTGCTTAAAGTATGTGTATTTATATGCATGTCGCCTCGCATTTTACTCGTATTTTGTGGAATTTGAATGTATAATAGAATGATTTGTACTAATTTGTGGTATTTCTATGTGTATGAATCATTCAGATATAATATGGGACAAAAGTGTGCAAATTGAAGCGAAAATGGGAAAAAAGGCAAAAGTGCATATTTGAGCGCCACAGGCAGTGTGGGACGCTACCTGTGGCCCAGTTTACAGAAGCATAAAATATCCAGCGCCACGGCTAGCGCCACACACTACCCTAGGCGCTGGTGACGGGGACTTGTCCTATTTCTCCCGGGACTTGGTTATTTCGGCCCTACACACCCCCAACTCATATAAAAGGGGTCCTAAACCTATTTGGAAAAAGGAAGAACGTTTTTGAGAGGAACTTTTGACTAATGGAGAGCACAGAGCCGCCGTGGAGGCCGAATTTCATCTTTTCTTCCACCAAACTTAGTAATTTTCATGTTTCTTTGTATGATTTGTTGTTTGGCTACCATGTCTTTGTGGAGCTAAACTTCACGTTCTAAGTTGTAGTTCTTTCATGACTATTGTCATTCGGATATTGATTTTAATTTCTTAGTCTATCATATTGATTTATTTATTCAATCTTGCACTTAATTATTTAATTGCGTGATCACCAATTAAATACTATCTACGAATCTAGAATTGAACTCGAAAGTGGAAACTCTAGATTGCACATAGGATTGAGTAGAGCAAGTTCTTGAACACGGGCATCGGGGAATGGATTCACGGTTATGATAGACATATACCTAATTGCGTTGCTTGGTTGATGTACAGGAATTATAAATGCATTCTTGTTAGTTCTAATTCCATAGATATATAGGCGTTAGGTTAGCTTGAATAGGTGAGTAAGAACTCGACAGATTCTTATGAGCGATATTAACCCTGTCAATCAATAAGCTAGATAAACTAGTTAGTCAATTTAATTGAAGAATATAAGAGGAATGTTAGATAGCCCATGACCCTAGATCGTTTTCATAACATTGATAACATAAAAATCTGCTCTTCCTCTGTTCAAAGTTCATTATTTGTTTTTCTTTATTTTAATTAGTTTAGAATCAAATACTTCTAGTTTTAATTCTCATTTAGATAGTTAGGATAGTCTAATTTTGTTAATAGTTAATTACAAGTCCTCGTGAGTTCGACATCTGACTTTTAGTCATTTTATTACTTGACGATTGCGTATACTTGCGTGTGCGTTTGGCCGCCACATTTACCCATAATCCTCTAGTGGATGGAATGAGACAGAAGGGGAAGGGGTGGAAGGGGGGCTGCTTTGACAATTTCATTTTTGTTTCTATTTCTTTTTTCATTGGTTACCGTTTCCATGTCAAATAAGTGAAGTTCACGTGTCTTAGAATTGTGGCAGATTGTCAAAAATGTGTTCAATTGATACATTTTACACTTAGTTCAGTAGATTTTTCCCTTGATTTAGGTGTTTAAATGAAAAAACTAGGCAAGTGTCTGCATATGTATTCAATCTTTATGTATATATAACATATCAGCTTTGATGGCCGGATAGGCCAGTTCAATGGCTTTGTATGACTTGGTGATTTTTTATCGGAATTTTTATCTAGTTATACTATATTATAAATTTATTTACCCCGTTAAAAAGATTATCAATTAATTACACTTAGTATAAAAATGTACCAATTACACAAACTAATGGTAAATAAAAATCCCTTAATATTAGGCATTTAACAGGGAATAAGTGATGCATGTGCATCAGTTATCTCCTACACCGGCAGTGTATCCCAACCCCCATCCCACGTCATAGTTCACATATCGCGGCCCCCACCACACACACCCATGTCAGAGTTCAGCCGTGAAACCGATCTCGGCCACCGTGAAAACCTCCATAGAAGACTTTCTTCTTCCTCTATTAAAACCCAACAACAAAAACACCTAAAACTAGACTTAAACCACCTTTAAAACCATTCACAAAACATGAATAAACTCCATAAAAATCAGCACAAAACCTCTAACAACCATAGCTTAAGCCGATGACATAAGAGGGATTAGTGGTATAGAAGAGAGCAGAGAGGACAAGTGAAGATTGGGTTGATTTTGGTTGAAATGTCAGATTGAAAATCAACGAGGAAGAAGAACACACCACATATAAAATACATATACCACATACAAAATACATACAAAGACATATTATATGAAAATCATATTTAAGTTATATGTTACGCTAATTATATTAAACTCATAACAATATTGTATAAAAGTTTATAAATAAGATGTATATTGTATGATTAGTTGTATAAAATTTGTGTTTAATTTGTATGTTGCTGTAGATGTATGAAATTTGTATGCTGCTGTAAATGTACAAAAGTTGTATTAAATTTATACGAATTTTGTATCCAAATTGTAAACTGTTGTACTATACATTCTTCTTTTCTTGCTCGATTTGCTAAAGGAAAAACAGAGATGAGGCCCATGGTTTTTCGGTGAGCCATCGCCAATGGTCGGCCTAGCAGTTGCCCGTTTTCTGGCGCGACAATGTAGGTGGTGTTTGAAATGGTTTCTTGCTGCTTTGGGTAAACAAGAGGAGGAGGAGAGATGGGGGTTTGTTTGGCCGGATATTAGTCGGTGGTTAGAGGGACTAGGGAATATGAGGGAGGCAGCTGAGGAATAGGAAGAGGGGAGAGGAATAAAAAGAAAAAAGAAATCGACCAACTTTGATCGGTTTTTCAATTAAAATTAAATAAAAGTTAATATTAAAAAAATCGACTAATTTTGGTCGGTAATTTTATTTGTTAATAAAACCGACCAACTTTCGTCGGTTATTTTCGTGCGAAAATACAATTAAAGAGTATAAATTAAAAAAAAAAAAGACAACCTTAAAATAAAATGCACCAATGGTCTAGCGGTAGAATAGTATCCTGTACACACCCCGGTTCGATTCCCAGATGGTGAATCTTTTGATTACATAATTAAAATACCGACCAACTTTGGTCGGTTTTTTTTGCAATATTTTTTTTTGAATTTTAGTGACCGACCAGCGTTGGTCGGTAATTTCCGACAAACTTTGGTCGGTATTCTTTCCCGACCGTCAAAATACCGTCCACACATAAATGGTCGCATTTTGGCCGGTAATTGGCCATAACCAACCAACTTTGGTCGGTTTTTTGATCGGTTTTTAGCGGATTTCTAGTAGAGAAATTCCACCCCCATTTGCAATACATTGTTAGGGTAACAATAACTGCAAAACCAAAATGTAGCCACTACAAAAAAACCGAAGATACATTCTATAGTGTAACATCATTTGACTGTGTTGATCACTGTGCAACAACGTATATGGGTGAATAAGCCGTTTCATGTGAGAGAACCAAGTTTTTTTTACCGAGGTTAAGGACAATTTGCTTATACAATAGATGAACAGAAAATTATAAGCTGCAGCTACTTTGAATTTTACTTGAAAATCATAAGCTTTAATCCACGAAGACTCTTGGTATTAAAATGTGCAAAATAAAGTTCCCCCACTGGCCATCAGGAATTTAAAAAACATGTTTATCTATTTAAAGAAGAGAATATTTGAACTAGGAGTCAACTCACTTTATTTGAACTAGGACTCAACTCACTTTATTTGAGCCATCAGTAACTATTCGTGTCCTATAGTTCACCATTTCGATATCATACTTATCCATCCTGATAGGTTGGAGTGGCAAACGGGCAGGGCGGGTCAGATATGGTTCGGGTCCAATACGAGTAATGAAAAAACAGATAAATTATCCGACCCGATATATATTTAATACGGATAAAAACCGGCAGACAATATGAGTAACCATATTATCCATGACTTCTTGAATACAATTACTTTTGGGGAATTCCTAGTCTCCCAAACTTGAGGAACCCTCAATTTGAGGCTTTCCAAATATAAAAGTTAAACTCATTAGTTATTCATTGGTTATCCATTTTCTAAATGGATAATATGGTTCTTATCCATATTTGACCCGTTTTTAAAAGTTTATTATCTAAACCATTTTTTAGTGGATAATATGGGTGATTAACTGTTTTTTTTAACCATTTTGCCACAACTACTAGTAGGAGTACAAATTACATCGCGAGGAACCTTCATCTAATTGAACTGTTCAGAAAGAGCTCCTATCTGACAATGACAATGTAGTCCATTTAGCAGGAATAAAAAATTCTGTGTTCTAAGAGAACAAATATAGTGAATTAAATCTGGATTCTGCTAATAAAAAACAGAAATAACCACACAACAAATGGACGAAAGCTAACTTCCTTTAGAGTGCATCCCAATTGATTGAGCAGATACCGCAGGTAACTGGGTAATGGGCTATGCTGGACATCATCAATTGTCCAAATGTTATAGATATCGAACTCATGGCATTACTACGTGGTTTGCAAATGGCAGTCATGCACAACCTAACTCCAGTGGAAATTCACATGGACGCACAAGAGGTAATAACTATGGTGCAAACCCCTGCCATAATGTACTCACCTTTGTTAACTGATTGCAGAATCCTTATCCAGCAATTGAGTAATCCAATGGTAAGCCATACCTACAGGGAGCAAAATATGGTAGCAACCAACTCGCACATTTTGGAATAGACTTATCGGGCAGTAACATCACCTTTTTGCAGATCCTCCGCACTTCATCTGGCGGCAACTTATGGAAGATAAGCAGGGCCATAGGAAACTTAGAATGGGTAGCACAACAAATACCACTATGTATGGATCACCGCACACTTTTTGTAGGACGTGCCTTCCACAAGTACTGGATCCAATATAAACTTACATCATCAGCCCTACATCATCAGCCCTTCCACAATATTAGTCATACTACTGGTCAACGTGTACCAAGGCACAATAGTGCCGTCAGTTATTTTCCTACCACTTTTTGTAATTCTGCCCAAGCGCAGACGTTGTACTGCAAGTTTAATTAATGTAAAGTATACTTTGTAAATAGATGCTACGTGTGTCTAAACAATGAAGAAACCAACCGTCATTTGTTTCTACACTGTCTGGTAGCTGCTGATGTGTGGAACATGTTTCTCTCACTTTTAGGACTCAACTGGGTCATGCCTCAGAGCACCAAGGAAGCCTTTAGAAACTGGAATACATGGAAAGTTGATAAAGCCATCAAACAAGTCTAGAGAATGATCCCTGCTAGTATTTTTTGGTGTTTACGGACAGAAAGAAACAGGAGATGCTTTGATGGTGTATCAACTCCAATTCACTCTATTAGGGCTAGGTGCATAATGTTTCTTTTTAGTTTGGCACAAATTGTCCTGTGTAAACACCCCCGATAGCTTTCTGAACTTTGTCAGCACCTTGGTCAGAGATTAGCATTTCATGTATTAGAGCTGACTTAGTTCTTTTTGCTGTATTATCTTTTGTACTACTGCATCTTCTTGATACCATCAATGAACAAATTACTTCAACAAAAAAATAAAGTATACTTTTAAACCAAAAAAAAAAAAAAACAGATACTGGATATGATGTCTTTCAGAATATTCTATGTTCCTATTACTCTAATATATTAATATAGCAAAGTAATGCCTAATCTACTAATCCCAAAACACAGGACTGTTTTCCATAAACCAAACAAAAAACTTTTATCCATAAACAAAAAACCTTGTCTTTGCAGTTATTAGACAATAATGGCATAACTTGTCATGCAATGGAAAAAAATTCATTTGCTAACCAAGTTTCTTCAGCAATTCAATAATCCTTCAACTCTAGAAAACCCATTACTAATAGGATAACAGCTCATATAAAACGCAAAATGTGAAATTGGTCACAACTCACAATTGCTCAATGGCTATATGTTTTAGTTGGTCATCCATGAGTACCCCTATTAAGATAATTAACTAGTAAATACATCACTTTGAACTGTTAAAACTAGTCCTTGATGAGTACTTGCTTATAAGCTAAGTTGGCAATATCAGAACACTCAACTGACAGTTTGAACCTTTATTAGTTCGAATAGAAAGAAAACACTGAACAGACTAAAAGATGATAGAATTAGCCAATTTTTGGATTGAGCTTTTCGATATCTATACACTATTAGCAATGACATAATCTTTTACAACATAGTCAAGAAATATACAGATACCAACAAGTTGAAACAGAAACTAACAAAGCTTGCATAATAAGGGATTAACCAGAAGGCTCACTCCATATAAACCTCAAGACTTGTAAAACACTGTGTTTAATGCCAAAGTAGGAAAAGACAACAGACAACTTACACATCAGTCAACAGGGAAAAAGAAACGAGTTAAAAAAGAGCTCCTCCTGAGATTGTACCTCTCACTTTCAGCGATCTAAGAGGATTGAAAGAAATCTTTCTAAGGTACTGATGGAGCAGTTTTTGGGGCAGAAGAAGAAGCTGGTGTTTCTCTGCGAAGCTCCTTAACTACAGCGGCCAAAGCCTCAGGGCTGAAACCCATTTCACAGAGAGCAATCAGAACGGATAGAGTGTGACGATCAAGCCCAATGTCAAGAATATTCGACATGTGAAATACCAGATCCAGTGAATCCCGTGCATGGCGTGCAGCTTCTGGATCCATTTGAGAAACTGAAAACCCACAATCATCAACATGAGAGGGTGATAGCTATAGAATTATGTTTCACTTTGTTCCTTGTACAACATAACTCATTAATATGAACAGAATAAGAAAGGAAGATTAATTCTCTGAAGCTGAAATATTTACCAGTATAATGAACTGGATCAGCTTGTCTTCTCTTTGTCTACATCAACTTTCAAGAATGAGATGATCCTGAGTTCAAAATCTTCGGAACGCGAGGACGTATGGTTGCACGGCCAATGAATTTGGGATAATAGCAGTTGATCTGACAGGAAGGACTACAAAATATAGTCTATTCTCTAATAATAATCTTGGCAGAAACAGAAATTAATATTCAATAAGAAAATTACTTATCAAGTTCTATTACATACGAACCTTAAGTCAGTGGTCTATGTGAAAAACTGATTTGGATTTAAGGGATATTTTTAGATTTCAGATGGTCAGAACTTGAACTCTGCGGCTGCAATATATAAAGAAATTTGGTATATTGCATGGATTTTATGGTTTTCATTTTCTAGTGCTGAAAACTGATGAAGTAATGAAAAGTAGTCCATATTTTATGGAATTATTCCTCTTACTGAAAGTTTGAAGGCATGGAAAGAAAATGAAACGAAATGAAAGACAGTACATTTAAAGTCATAATACAATATTTTATCGTTCCTCTTCATTCCTACATTTTCTTTTCAAAAAGATAGGCATAGAAGACCTCAAAGGCAGATTAGTGCACCTTCAAAACTTCGGAGCCATTATTACATGAGAAGCAGATAAAATGCGTATTAACTTTTTATTTATATGACGGTGGAGTTTGAACCAGCTTGTGCGTAATTTTTTTGATCAAGCTGAGTATTATAGTTGTGACTCAAGCTTAGCATCTCTAGGATATAACTTTTATTCCTCAACCACTCAACCATCATCTTGGGGACAATAAAATGAATAGTAACTTTTAAGAAACACAAAGACCAATATGAACCAATGCAGATGATATGTTTTTTAATGACCGAAAAATCCCAGAGGGCCGGTGGCAACTGGCGCACGGTTCAAAATTTGGTTCAATGGCACATCCCTCTACCATTTTTCACTTAATACCATGTTATGTCTGTAGCATGATTCAAAGTCGTGACGTGCACCAAATCAACACATCACGAGTTACGTTCTTACCCCTAGATAGACCTGTGCATATTATATGTAAAGATATCAATTATAAAGTTCTCTAAACATACAAACCTTAAGTCAAGGGTTGATGTCATAGACTGATATGAATATTAGGGCTACTTTAGACCACTTCAATTCAAATGCTATTAGATTTTGAGGTGGTCAAAACTAGAATTCCGTAGTAAGTAGCAAGGTTTTGGTCAATTACCCGAATTTTCTGACTTTCACTTCTACTGCTGAAAACTCACATATTAATGGTAATTATTCCATGGCATAATTCTCTTTCTCCTTAACTAGTTAAGTTAAAATACAGACATTATGATTCATCTCCATTCCTTTCCTTTTTTCTTTCTGAAATATAGATTAGTACAGTTCACAAATAAGGAACAGTTATTACACGAGAAGCATATAAAATGCAAAACGAAAAAAGAAAACCTATTCATAATTCGAAAATTACACTAAGAATCAACTGGAATAAAGAGACGGAGATCTTACAACTTGGTTGCGCGGCGTGTAGTGAGCCCGAGGGAGAGTACGCAGAGGAGAAGAATGTTCACTGGCCGAGAAAAACTAAAATAAAATAAAATAAAAGCCGTGCGCGATTTGAAATACTAATTCGGTATCTAATGGTTTGTTCTCCTTCTAGCCCGGCATGAAGATATTTGGGCCTGTGGGCTGTGGGTTTCAGAATCATTCCATAGCGAGCCCAAAATGCTGTTTAATGTTTCCCGGCAAAGAAAAAACAAAATGCTGTGGGTTTCAGAATCATTCCATAGCGAGCCCAAAATGCTGTTTAATGTTTCCCGGCAAAGAAAAAACAAAATGCTGTGGGTTTCAGAATCATTCCATAGCGAGCCCAAAATGCTGTTTAATGTTTCCCGGTAAAGAAAAAACAAAATGCTGTGGGTTTCAGAATCATTCTATAGCGAGCCCAAAATGCTGTTTAATGTTTCCCGGCAAAGAAAAAACAAAATGCTTTATAACGCCGTTGCCGGGGATCGAACCCGGGTCACCCGCGTGACAGGCGGGAATACTTACCACTATACTACAACGACTTTATTGTTCAGGCTATGATCGCTTTGATATATAAAACAGTCTTTCTTTTCCCATTTTATTTAGTACAATATTGAGTTCTCTAGACAGTTCAGCCGTGCAACTTTCGTCAAATATAGACTAGATTAGCAAGCTAGCAGTAAGAAAAGGAACCAAAAATATTGCAATCTTAACGTATTGTATTGTTGACTGAAATAGTTTGTCACGGCAGGGTATGATTTAGCCACGATTCAGCAACAAGATGCCAATCAACATCTTCCGTACGTAAACAATGTCAAATACAGAACCTGGATTTTGGAGGTAAAGCCCATTCAAAGTTTCATGAGTAGGCTGCCAGCAACTATAGTATAGGGCCTATAAACTTACGCTTGCCGTTTATTCATTTCCAACCAAATGACCACAACATGGTTCGCAAGAGTATGCCGAACTATTTGGGAGATAATGGCATGAGGAGCAATACATAAGAGTTTACGCGAATGTTACCTCTCAAATATGTTATAATCGGATTCAGAATTTAGACGTTGTAAATTTTCAAATGAAAGAATGAATTCTATAATATATGTATCTAATTCTATCTGTACTTTTTTAGCACTAATCCTAAAACATTGAGTTCTATAGAACTTGCAAACTCACGGTTAGATTCACCTCTGGCTAATGCACGACTAGCATGACTTCGCTGGACAACCTATTGTTAGGCTTCTAGAAATTCAAACGACTGCAATGTAGCAGAAACAGTGGCAATGGAGAAATGGGATACAATAATTTGCTTCGAACGTAGGCTGATCGCACTATCAGAACATTTATAATTTTAATATTTTCTCATAAGTTATGATTTTATTTTGTTTACCCCTAAAATGAGTAACAATTAAATTTGTACGCGGTTTAAAGGATATGTGATTTAATTCAATACGAATGATTAAGAACAAAAAGTAAATGAGTTAAAGACAAAATAAACGATCAAACCAATCGCAATGTGGTGATCAAGCCTGATCTTAGATTGAATAGCGGAATTCGTCGTCGATTGGACCTTCGGTACAAGCTCGGTCGCGAGTAAAGAAAAGAACAAACGAATAATGATTTGAACAATAGCTAGAAAATAAAAGTAAATTTTTATTGCTTTGATTTGCGTGTCACAATGTGTCGGAATAAAGAAAACTTTCCCTGTTATATAGTAGGAGAATTTCAGTCGTAGTACAAGTCTAAATAAGATAAAAATCTTCTTTTTTCTGTAAATGTTGATCTACAGTTAATACTGAACGGGATTTGCGCCGTAATATCCGGTTGAGGGAGAATATTACAGCCCCCTACTCGTCATGCGTAACCGTTCTCCGCGTTTCTCGAAGTCCAGAAACTATACTTAGTCTGGGTCCGTTATTTCACCATGCCCGATCTCAGATACATCATTCGTTCCTCCGGGTTTCGATACGAGGGGTTCTTAGGCCTCGAGTATAATCACGTCGGGCCATGCTTCTCCCCTGTTTCTACATCGGGGAATCGGGGAAAACTCTGCCCCCGATTTTACCCAATCACAGATAGTCCCCTTGTTTCTCGGAGAGTAGATTTATCGAAGCGACGGGAAGCGATAAATTCAGCCCGGTTCCTTCTTCCGTACGCTAGAACCAAGTTGAAGGGTCAACGAAACGTCCCATCAGTCGCGTCGTTCTAGCTACAGACACGTGTCAGCCGTCGGTTGATCGTCCCCGAATGCGAAACATCACGCATTGATTACCCCTTCTCTATAAAAGCTTCGATCTCTTTTTCACTTTCTTACTTTTCGATTCCAGAGCTCCTTGACGTACCCTCGCATTCTTCATTTATTCCTAACTCCCTCCAACATTCATATTTTGTTTTCGATCTTCATATTTTCCTCTTCAAACCTTCATACTCCTTCCTCAAATCTTCAAATCTGACCTTCATACCTTCATCTTTATCTTCAAATCTTCATCATCACCTTTAAATCTTCATCCCCACCCTCAAATCTTCATATTTTCAGAATCTGATTGCAAAAACGTCCAAATATGTGCCTCAACAGGCCGTTCCTTCAACTTCCAACCCAGTCACGATGCCTAGGTGGACGTTCCCGAGGTGGCCCCGGAACCTCCTTTGAAGAGCTTCGTCCCCGGGGGTTGCTCCATTAAGAACGACTTCAAAGTCGAGAAAGCCTTCAGTCAACAGGACCGAGGTGAAGGGGCATGGAGGTACATATGCTCCGTTACCAAGAATACACTCCCTACAGTTCGGGAGGATTGCCACTGGGAGGGCATGGAGGTGGTCGTCCCCGGGCCCAATGAAGACATTACCACTCACATGGAGGGGTATCTAAGTGTTTTCACTTATCCCTTCACCCATGCCCCGGCGGACCCTATAATCCCCAGCTTCTGCAAAAGGTATGAGGTCTGCCTTAGGCAGATTCACCCGTCCTTTTAGAGGATCGTAATCCTCCTCTTCCACTTTGTCAACAACACCGAAGTACCTCGATTTACCCTCGACCACCTGCTTCCTCTCTACAGTCCCCGAGTTTCCCGGGGGTGGGGGGGTTGATCAAGCTCGTCCGTCGAGCAAGCAAAGCTCCGTTCTTGAGCATCGACGAAGATCGAGATCAAGGTTAGTAGGGGAGGTTCGTTCGGGTGAAAATTTAAGACCTCATTCCTCCCAAATTTCTAATCCCTGAAAAGTGGAACTCAGCCCATAAGTTTTCTTTCCTTTCTGAGTACTTGGTACTTCCCTTGTTTTCTCTCTAATTGCATGTGCCTATCGTTCTGCAGCGGTCAGCCAAGTTCTCAATGCAATCCCTCGCTTCAAGGAGTGGTTCGAGGGGATCTGCAAGCAAATGTCGTATTTTGAGCGCGAATGGCGCAAGCTTTCAAAGGGAAAGTGGGAGGCTCGTTCCCATGGTGAGTCCTCCTTCTACTTTCGTACTTAACCTTTATTTCTACTAAGTTTTTTTTCTCTTTTACAGGTTTTCCCAAGACCACCGAGCTTCGGCCATTGGATGAGGACGAGGCTCTATCCTCACTTGCTGAACCCTCCGCTTCTGGCAGCCGGGAGCTGCTTCATGGGAGGAGAAGAAGAAGAAGAAGAAGAAGAAGAAGAAGAAGAAGAAGAAAAAGAGAAAATTCAGTGGCTCCCTAGACGTCGAGGTTAAGAAGAAGATGGTAATTGTCCAGGTCCAAAAATGAAACAAGAAGAGTACCCAAGCCAGGGTACCAGACCCCGATTCCCTCTTCTGGCTCAGGGATTACCCTGAAGACGGTGATCTAGAGTTCATGCGCATGGGTCGATTGACGAAAGAGAGGAGGTGGCTACTGGGGAAGGTGGTTGAGCGGCCGATCCTTCTTTAGCTCGAGAGACAGAAGGAAAATCAAAGGCTACGGCCTCCCGAAAAACTATCCCCTCTCGAAGGAAATAGCTGGTATCATCGACATCGCGGAGTTGCCATCTCACATAGAGTCTATGTTTGACGAGGCTCAGGCCGACAAAGAGAAATCAAACGAGATGGCTCGGGGCGCAGACGAGGCCCTCAACATGTTTTTCAACAGCGTGGACATGGGCGCATTGGAGAATTATTCCGGGCTTGGTCACCTAAAGGTCCCAAAAAAGGATGTGCCGTCGGAAGCAGGCGAGCCGAGCTCAAGTCCGATGTTGGTGAGGCAGTTCCCTGCTCCAAGTGTGGACCCCAACCATAAACGAGCGGCCAAGATTTGATTTTGCAGCCGAGATTGAAATGGCCAAGATGCTTGAGGCAAAAGAACTTTATGATCCTGAAGGTCTCGAAAGTTTCAAAGATTCCGGTGCCGAGTCGAGCTCCGGTGAAGATCAGACGGAGATGCCTTAGCTCTTTTGTTTCCTGTTTGTACATTTTCCTTTTTGTTTATTTTGAGGCAGTTTTATCGTGCCTTTGTAAATATTTTTTGAAATATATATATATATATATATATATATATATATATATATATATATATAATTTTCATTTGGCAACATCGTATTTTTTACTTTTCAGCATCTAATTGCAATTTTTTATTTGTGGATCATCCTTAATGACTTAGCGTAGAATCAAACATAATCTGGAGAATCCGTTCTTCGGAAGCCTGAATGAGGACCGTTTTGATGGTAACTCCGGATTGTTCGTGGCTTTAAAATTTTGATAAAAATTGAAGGCCTTTAAGACAATTAAGTGTTTCAGTCATATACGATAGTGTTTTGCCGAGGGTAATCCTTTAATAGGTTTTAATTATACATAAGGGCCTTGTTTTCTAAGTACGGACTTTGGACGTTTCCGAGCCGTTTTAGGTTGGCCGTAACCTTTCATGTTTGGGCCCTGCCTAATAGGCTCAATGCAAATGATCAGTAACTCCGGTTTTAGGCCGGCCTTCGAAACTAAGGTAGCATGCTTTACTATTGCCTCGTTAAAAACCTTGCCGAAAAACCCACTTCGGGAAAAATTGGTTCAAGGGAAAAAAAGTACAACACGTGCTTTCATACCTAATAGTCACATTTGCCCTCGACCGAGTACCTGCATAAGTTAGTCCATATTATAAAGAAATTGAAAAGGGAATTGAGCTCGTACCTCAGCAGTAGTACCTCTTTAAGTGTGCCACGTTCCAATTGTTCGGTAGTTGTACACCAATTCCTGACTACGAGCCTTTCCCAGTTATTCTGGCAACTTTATACGGCCTTTTCCAATTCGGGCCTAGTTTCTCATCGTTTGGGTTCTTGGCGTGTAGCGTTACTTTTGTTAACACCATGTCTCCAGCTTGAAAATGTCGAAGGATAGCCCTTCGGTTGTAGTACCTCCCTACTCGCTACTGTCACACCTCCTTTTTCTACCCCGAAAGGGGTATAGGGGCGTTTTTCCAGTTAAAGTGACAAAAATCGAAGCGGGATTATTTATTTCAAATTCAGAGTCGCCACTTGGGATAATTTATGGTGTCCCAAGTCACCGGTTTAAAATCCCGAATCGAGGAAAGATTGACTCTGTTTACAGTCTGCGAAACACAGAAATCCGGGAGAAGGTGTTTGGCATTCCTGGATTCCGTGGTGTTAGCACGGTCGCTTAACTATTAATATTGGCCTAATTATCTGATTAATTACACATTTCAAACCTACATGCATTTTTTAACTTTCTAACCGCTTTTAATATTTTTAGGAAAATTCAAGGTCGTCATACACTTGTTTGTTTTTGATAACACATCGTAAACCATGCTACATGAATTGCACCCGCGGTTCACGATAGGTTTATTTTATTTAACATTATTAGAAATTGAAGTCGGGTCACATGAAATGTACACCCGGATTTGGGAATTATGTATCACGACTATGTCACGAGAACCGTACCCATAGCTATGACACTTTATTTAATTAAGCCTAAAGCAAAACTACGAGAGTTCAAAGCATGTTTCTCCATTAATAAAGATATTGATGTGAAGGACATAAACTATGTGATTAGATGGCACACCTCAATTTATTTACAAAAAAAGTGATCAACTGAAGTGAATTTATGGTTGTTCAAACTTCATCTAATTCGAGCCAATCTACAGCTAATGAATATAAGTAAGCATTGAACAATATAAGGGATACTTAATTATCTGGGGTAAACTGGACCAACAATAGGCCCAATTTAGCATTTGATCAAGAATATAGGATGTTGCAGCTGCCTGGGCTCGAAGCTGAGCCCAAAAAGGCACGGATCTTCAAAGACCTCATCAGGTATAAATGCGATCAATGCTGTCTCGTTTTGGGCTGATGCCTGGCCCAATAGGCTCACAAAACTCCACATCAAAATCCTTTTCTTATTAAATTAACATAAAATCTTTTTTAGAAAAAACAAACTAAGGCTGAAGAATATTGGGCTCCAAATTGATCCCAAAGCAAAAGAAGACCAAATCTGGTTGCGGGATGCCTTACATGGGCCAAGGTTAGGCCCAGTAGTCTCTAACGAAAGAAGGTCTTCAACATGAAGGCCTTCTGAAGCCTAACCTCTCTAATTAACCCGTGGCAAAACAACATAGCAATTTTAAGGACCAAAGTACATAGCTACTCAGATTATAAAATTAACCTTAATGACATGCTTTGAATAATGACAGTAGGAACATGGGCTTTTTAAAATATTTATCCACTATACCAGCTTACATATGCAAATTACTCCAACCAAACATAACATGATTCGACACATATTGTATACTAATATGAACTCATCATGTGTTAACCTAGCCCTAAATAACATTAAACTTAAAATGACTTAGCTGAGGGTATTTATCCATTCAAGCACATATAGACAACATACAATCAACAGTTCTAACACAGTCCCCAAATATTTCAACTCTTAAACATAGCAAAATTATTCAGCCACACATGAAACAACTAAACCAATTCTAACTTTCAAACTTAGCATTGTGACTGAATTATACTAAAACATCATTTCTGAGCAAACTTAAACAGATGGAAAGAAAGCTACAAAAAAAAAAAAAAGAAACAAAGAAGACACTAAACCAAAGAAAATCAGGAATTTTCAACTTCAAGCCAAACATATTGTTTTTCACTTTTGCATTTCAAAGCTCATGAGGATACCTGAATACAGCAAATAGAAAAGAACCCTGAAGTCAGCAGAAATGAAAGAAACAGAAATCCAGCAGCAACAACACAGCTTCCACAATTAAACCATGTTTCAGCCTTTCAGAATCCAGAAATTTCAAAAGAACTTCTTCTAGTTTTCTTGTGAAAAGCAGAAAATTCAGCTATTCAAACAGTGCAGAACTTTTTAGGGTATTTTCTAGGGTCTGAAATCTCTGCCTAAGGAGTGAGGGAGTGTTTCTACTTATAGGCAACCCAATGCCATGTGCTGAAAACAGAATTAGGGAATATTTTTCTCTCACAGTCCCCTAACAACATCTTTTAACAGAAATGGGACAACTGTCAACCTTTAATTGGTTTCAACATTTTTGTGCTGGCCAAATAGGGCCAGCTGCCCCTATTCTAGAAGCTTCTAACATTAGCCTTATCTGAAAGTCCTATTTCATACCCTTCCCATGACCCCTTGAGTTTTTATTTGTTCAATTAAGACCCTAGAAGTTTCTACAGGATTTATAATTATGACAAACAGAAATAAACAAACAAGATATCAACAAACGAGATCAAACAGCAAGACCAACAAAACCAACAATTTAAACATCTTGAAAGCTTAAAACTAAACCTCTAAATGGAACAAAATTCATAATGAACTCTCAATGCTCTTTGGACTGACATTTGATAATGAACGTAGGAAAACAAACAATACCAGATAAACATGAGACAGAGCTAAACCTAGGCTAATTAGGCAGACATTTAAACCAACCTATTTAAAAGTTAACTAATTAAGCGATTCTAAACATGCTAACAGCAAAGATGCCTAAAACTAATAATGAACTACACTATATTAACAGTTAAATTAATTAAACATGAACTAAAACAAATTAACAGACTGATGATTCTGATGCAAAATACATAGGTTAATAATTCTAAAACTACTGACTGAGCATGAGAAGGACCCTAACAAATCCATAGATTGTGGCTATCTAAATTCCTTCAATTTTCGGTCAAAGAACAAGAAAAGAAAGAAGAAAATAGAGTGATGAAAAGAGAAGAAGCTAAAGAAGAAAAGAAGGATGAGGAAATAGAAAGAGGAAAGAAGAATAGATGTACCTACTGCACGAACGACAGTTGGCTCCAGCCTTCTCTGATTTAAGTCAAAATAGGTGTTAATCGTCTGTTCTCGTTGAGAACAAACGAGTAACACCCATTTCCGACTTAAATCTTCTTGGAAGTTCCAATTTAGGGTTTGCATGCCACCAGATCTAAAATTGGTGGGATTCGGGTGGGATTTGGGTGAAAGGGTTTAGGGATTTCGAAAGAGGGGAGGACGAGGGTTGCCTGGTAAAAATTTGGGGAAGTTTGGAGTACCGGAACCACCGTGAGGCGATTTCCGGTGGGCGGTAAATGGCGGAGGCGGCGGAAAATTTTAGGGAGGCTAGGGTTTGCTGGGTTAGAGATGAAAACGAGTAAGTGAAGGGGGTCTAAAAGGTCTGGGGGCGTTTGGACAGTAATATATGAAAACCAAAGCCAGTTCCCAGCCGTTTGATTTGTGATGATCAACGACTGGGATGAGGGGATATTAAACGGGGTCGTTTGGTTTAGTGGGGGGAGGGGGGCTGGACCGTGTAGGCTAGGTTTAGGCTTGGGTTTGGGGCGGATTTGGGTAGGGATTTGGGCTCAGGGTTAATTTTGGCCCAATCAAGTTTAAACTAGCCCTTTTCTAATTTCCTCTTTCTTTTGTTTTCTTTTCCTTTTTTTTAATTACTTAAAAACCTAAATTAATTTAAATTGTAAAATTAAGCTAATTATCTAACTATAATATTTATAAAAAATTGTTGCTCCTAGATTAAAAGAGAAAATTACTAATCTAAAATTAAAAAGCTAAAAATGTAAAAGTGAACCAATTTTTTGTGATTTTTATCTTAATAAAGCAATTAACTAACTTAATTAATCCTAAAAACATGAAAATAAATCTCAATGCAATGCATGGTATTTTTAGCATTTTTTATGATTTTAATATAATTAATCGTGCACAAAAAATGCAAACAATTAACAAAAGATCCTACAAAAATCCTATAAAATTGCAAACAATTGGGAAATCTATTTTTTTAATTTGTAGGAGTATTTCACATAGAGCAAAAATCACCTGCTCACATCTGCTTCTGAGCGGCCAACCAGACCAGGGCGACTTCCCGCCTTTCGTCCAATAATTCCAGGCTCGTGGTCATGGCCTCGCCGTTTGACATTTCGGTAGCATACTAGAACCTAAGGCTCGGTTCCCTACCTCAACCGGGATTAAGGCTTCTGCTCCGTAGACTAGAGAGAACAAGGTCGCTCTGGTACTCGACTTCAAAGTCGCTCGGTATTCCCATAAGACTTCGGGCAAGATATCCTTCCACTTTCCTTTTGTATCGGTCAATCTCTTTTTCAAGTTTTGTAGTATAGTTTTGTTCGTCTATTCCACTTGCCCATTCCTACTATGGTGGTAAGCCGTTGATAATGTCTTCTTGATATTTTGGTCTTCAAAAAACTTACTTACCTTGCTGCAGACGAATTGTTTTTCATTGTCGCAATCGGTATCCCAAATCGACATATTATGTGATCCCCGATGAAGTCGATGACCTCTTTCACCCAGACCTTCTCGAACGCCTGAGCCTCGACCCACTTGGAAACATAATTGGTCATGAGTAGTATGTATTGGGCTTCCCATGGCAGGGGACCGACGATGTCCATCCTTCATTTCATGAACAACCATTGCGACAGGATCGGGTGAAGCATCTCTCCCGGTTGATGAATCATTGGTGTGTGTCTTTGACATTCGTTGCATTTTTGTACGAAGTCTTTTGCATCTTTCTCCATTTCATTCCAGTAGTAACCGGTGTTGATACCCAATTTTTCCCTATAATATTTTTGAAGTGCATATATACCTTTAAAACTATGCATTAGCATCAATGGGTATTTTTCCATAATTTTTATATTTTTAAATTAATTTATCTCAATATTTTCTTCGTATAAAATTACAAAATTGCATTACAGATGATTTTAAAATATTTCTTGATTTAATATTACCATTTATGGTCTTATTAAGTTCCAATTATTTCATAAATAGTTAAATTGACATCTTTTGGCTATAATTGCAAGAACTTTGCAATTATAGCCCATGCATACATTTTTGCATCATTTTTTACCAAAAATTAGTCCATTGTATTTTGAAATACTAAATAATTATTTATAAAATATTTCCATGCATAAAAATCATTTTTGGTAATTAGTTAATTATTTTACAAATTAATTTTATTCAATTACTTTGGGTATTTAATAAACAGCCTCTTTTATTTCAATTCTAGCCTAAAACTAACCAGCCCAATACCCCTTATAAAATTAAGCCCAAACCCTTAGGCCCAATACCCTATCTGCCCAACTCAAAACCCTTTGGCCAATCCATAATCATTGGTCCAGGATCCCCCTACCTTAATTAACCCATATACCCCCTCTAACCCTAATCATTTTCACCCTTTCCCCCGCCGTCACCCTTCTCCCCGTCTCTCAAACGCTCTCTAACTCTAACCCTAATTCCCCCCTCCTCCCCCCCGCCGTCACTCACCTACTGCCTTCCTATGGTGGTTCTTCACCACCTCAGGCCTCTAATGGCCTCTTCTATGCTATGGTACATCCATCTCCAGAATCCTTGAGGAGATTCTCAAGGGACCTAGGCAGGTCTGTGTATACCTTTGGGTTTTTCTCGCCTGTGTCAGGCCATCTGGTTCGACTTTGAGTAAGATCCTTCTTATTTTCGTCTTAAATCCATGGATTCCTAAGCTTATGATCCCGACTCTATTTTACTTTCGAAAACCCTAATTATAGGTCCTCGACCTTTTCAGATCTGTACAGATCTGAGACGAATCGAACCTATCTCACATGTTTTTGCGAAAGTTTTATGGGTTTCAAATTGATTCTCCATTTTTCCTAAAAACTAGGGTTTACTGAAAATCATCTTCTTTAAAAGCTTTCTGATTTGAATGTTTAATCTTCTGTTCTTACGTGCTTCTGACCGATTTATGTTGAGTATGCCTTAACCTAGTCTATTTATGCTAAAGCCCTAATTTTCTCATATTATGATTCGATTCTGATTTCTTTGTGTTACTTGTGCAATGTTTCGTTCGGTGTTTGATTCACATGCTTCCCTTAGTCAGATTCATTGTTTTTGACTTTTACCCTAGTTCATCTCTATTAGGGTTTCTGAGTCGATTTCTCGGCTAATTTCTGTGTTTATGAAAATTATTTAACCTATTTGTCTATTTGTGGAAACTGATATTCTTCCCCGCCCCCCTAAATCAGTACTATTTCGAATTTCTGATTTACTGATTTGCTCTGTCAAACTTATGTGCTGACTCTTGGTTATTCCCCTTATTTACAACCTTAATTAGTTTTCTTACCTTATTTGATTAGCTGTGATACTTACTGATTCTTCAAGATTGCTTCCTTAATTGAACTCCCGTCTATTTACCCCTAATTGCTCACTTGATTTTCTTTCCTTAAATGTATCCTGCCCTTTACCGTTGGGTAATTACCCTTAATTAAGGGAAAACTACACTAATTTGTGTGTAATTGATTTTGTGGCTTCCTTAATTGTTGAATGATTGATCTCCTTTACCTTATTCTATTTTGCTCCTAACCACTATATATACTCTCCTCTATTCTCACTTCTAAGACACGAACACTAGTTCAAAAAACTCTCTTACACTTTAAAAGCCATTTGTTCTTCTCTACTACTTGTGGTATTCATTAGTCTAGCTGGCTGTAAGCCAAAGCTAGATATTGCTCAACATTTGCTTCGCATTCTGTGTTTTCTCTTCTTAACTGGTATGTCCCTGATTATTCTATGTGTTTCATTACTGCCTTAAGTTCATCAATTATAAGTTTTATTCTGGTTTCTGTTCACTGTCTTGCTTAGCACTGTCCTGGTCAATATGTGATTAGCATGTCTAACTATATTAGCCTACCTACTGCTTTATCTAGCATGCCTAAATTCTGCCCTATTCAAATGTATAATTATCATGTCTACGCTTCACCTTTTATCTGATGCTTGCTTGTTTGCAATTCATGTTTAGTCCCTTAACTATGTGATCATGATATGACCCTACTTGTGTGTCTGATTCTGTCCTCCACATCTTTGCTCCATGTTTTAGTTGCCTGCTATCCTGGCTAATTTAGTAAAACTATGAAGATCCTAAGTTGTCTACATGCCTCCCTTGCCTTATTCATGCACCCTCGATGAGATTTCTATATGTTTCCAATCCCCTTTTACCCCTGTGTGCAAGCCTGCCTGCTATAGTACTTTTGAATTTGAACCTTCTATGACCAACTGGCTGTCTACTTGATTTGCTCTCTTCTGATCTGTTTTCAAATGCTGTCAGTATCCTCTAAAAAAAACTAGCTTTCATTACTAGTATTTTCTCAAAACTGGTCTATTCTAGAAAACCTTTTTCACTCCTATGCTGTTTTCACTAAGTCTTTCAGACTATATCAAGCACTCTCACTTACTCTTAGGTTATTAAGTTCTGCCCTTCTGGTATGTGTACTGCTTAGAGATCCTTGAGATTTCTCTAAACTCTGGCATATCAGGGATGGCTCTTCCACACTACACATAATCAGTCTTTATTTGAGAAAAGTCTGGGTGTGAGCACTGCCGGGGATCCTTGAGGTCCTTAGGGAGCTCTGACACACCTGGACACAAATATGGCAATGAATCTTTGGCATTTGAGACTATTGAAGGCCTGGTACCCCAGGTTTGCCTTGGGCCTGCATCAGGCTCCCTATAGTTTAATTTATATTGCATTTATCCAATTCTGGTCTGTAATAATTATTTGTAAACTGATGTTGGGGTAACTAGTGAAACGGGAGGGTATTTGTATGATACTGTGGGTAAAACTGGGTAGGAAACATGCTATAGGCTTTATATTCAGCAAATCTGCATTAGAAGCCATGTTCTAGGATTACTGTGTTTATTTGCATTCTAACCATATTGAACTTGTGCATTAGATATCCTACTTTTAGGGCCTTCACGTTTACTGCTTCAGCATGTCGCATGCTCAATTCCTAAGTACTGTCACATAGACATCCTGCTACCTAATAATTTTAATAAAACTGTCATTCTTGTATGCATTAGATACCATGTTCTTAGGAACTCTATTTGCATTTGTTTGAACCACGTCCATTCCGATTAAATCAGTAGCTGTCCATGAAAAGGTTTAAAACAAGCTCACATATAGGTATCATGTCTCCAAACACAAATGACAAATCGCATGTTATAACCTGTATCACCTAGATCAGCATGCTCATAGGTTGAACAATCTCAACTATTCAAACAGTTCCTGTAATTATGATTATGTATAATCTCCAAGCCTAGGCAAGACTTAGGTGGTCAATGTCCTTATAAAACTAGAAACTGCGTTTCAATTGTGTGTAAACTGCTTAAGTCTCACAGGTTTAAAACCAATAAGCAAACCGACTTGGACCCTGCCATTGAGTTTTGAAATATCGTTGCAAGATCTGTGTACTAATCTTCACCTAGATATCCTGTCCTAGGGTTCTTTCTAGAAATTACCTGAATCTATGTTTTAGACGTGCTGTTTATTTGCTTATATGCATGCGGAGGTAAACATGAGCCTTTTAACTGCTTTTTCCCTATTTGCTTGTCTTACATGTTATTTGTTTGTGGCCTAGATTTTTGCCTTTTAAATACCTTAGGCTTGTCTAGGACTACCCAGAGTTAGATGTCCTAAGCTCCTCTAGGACCATAAGGAAGGGACGGGTAACCGCACGCTTAGGGGTCGTTAATCAAATTTGCTTATATAACCGTTAAAGGGAGGGTAACGGGTAGTAAAAGGATATGATGACCTGCGCGCTAATGTCACGTGTAGCCCCTCTAGTTGAGGAGGATTACCAGGCATTGCACAGATTGATCCTGTAGGCTAATCAACTTAGGTTTCCCCTTTCCCAATTTCTATATATGTTTAAATTATCTAAACTTCCCTTTCTTTACATATACATGTGTAAGCTGTCCAAACCTCTTTACCTTCATTATCTGAACTTCCTTGATCATATATGCATTTAGATGGGGGAAAACTACTTTATTTGTAAATACGTGCTTACTTGTTAATTGACTAATTCACATAGTTTAAGTTTGGCTGGGACCCACCGTTGTGGACCGCGAGGGGTGCCTAACACCTTCCCCTCAAGGTTATTTCGAGCCCTTACCCTAATCTCTGGTAATGCAAACTAGTTATATGAGTTAATCTCTCTAGGTGCCCTAACGCACCTTAATCCGTTAGGTGGAGACTCTTCAAATACCCAATTCCCAAAAGGAAACAAGTTGTTCCCCCATGAATGTTGAAACTCGGACTCCGCGAAGGAAAAAGGGGGCGCGAAACCGGGTCTGATCAACTTCCGAACTAGGGATTCTACCCCCGAGTGGTTCTCCTAAGTGCTCTCGTGGACCTCTCTTATGGCGTAATTGGTCTCTCCCGGACCCAAGCACCTATCTAGTGGGCCAAAGAAGGATCTTCTGAATAATTTCCCCTCGACCAGACTGAACCTGACGGCTTTGGTGCGCAAGGCTTTCGATTCCTTGGAATCCAATGGCAGTTTTCCTGTTTCAGGTAGTCTATGTATTTGTTTCTCCAATCCCAAGTCAAACTTGTCGAGTTTAACTTAGCGTGACCTTCCTCTACCACCAAGTTCATCAGCTGTACCACTACCCCCGAGTCAAATTCATCAGAGTCGACACACGATCTCAAGTTGGCCAGTGCATCAGCTTCACTATTTTGATCCCAAGGTATGTGCAGCAAAGTCCATTCCTTGAATTGGTGTAGGGTCACCTGCAATTTGTCCAAGTACCTCCACATCCGTTCCTTTTTTACTTTGAATGTTCCGTCGACTTGATTTACGACAAGGAGGGAGTCACATTTGGCTTCGATCACTTCGGCCCTGAGGCTCTTAGCTAGTTCTAGATCTGCAATCATAGCTTCATACTCGGCTTCATTGTTAGTCAATTTTACAGTTCTAATGGACTGTCTAATTACGTTACCCGCAAGTGGTTTTAATACGATACCAAGCCCGGACCCTTTCGCGTTGGAGGCACCATCCGTGAATAGGGTCCAGATCCCCGAGCTAGTCCCCGAAGCAAGCAGCAGTTCCCTTTCGACCTCAGGCATCAAGGCCGGCGTAAAGTCGACCACAAAGTTTGCCAAACAATGAGACTTCATGGCATTCTGATGTTTGTACTGGATATCATATCCGCTAATCTCTACGGCCCATTTACCAGGCGACCTGAGAGCTCAGGCTTATGCATGACATTCCTTAGTGGTAAAAGGTCACGACTCACGACACATGTGGGGTGGTATTGAAAGTACGGTTTTAATTTCCTAGAAGCACTCAGTAAGGCGAGTGCTAATTTCTCTAGGTGAGGATACCTTGTTTCGGCATCCCTAAGGTTCTAGAAACATAATAAATAGAGAATTGCATACATTCTTCCTCCCGTACTAGGACACCACTTATCGCCACCTTGGAAACCGCCAAGTAAAAGTATAATTGTTCGTCTACCTTCGGAGTGTGCATCAAATGGGGGCTCGATAGGTATCGCTTGAGTTCCTCCAGAGCTTGCTGGCATTCCGGAGTCCAAGTGAAATTGTTCTTCTTTTTCAATAGTGAGAAGAACCAATGACTCTTATCCGACGATCTCGAGATGAATCAACCCATTGCGGCTATCTGCCCGGTCAGTCTTTGTACTGCCTTGACGTTTTTAAGTACAGTGATATATTTTATGGCCTTTATTTTGTCGGGGTTGATCTCTATTCTTCGATTAGATATCATGAATCTGAGAAACTTGCCCGAGCTGACCATAAATGCACACTTCTCCGGGTTTAGCTTCATGTTGTACTTTCTCAATATATCAAAGGTCTCCTACAAATGTTTCAAATGGTCCTCCGCTCGCAGGGACTTAATCAACATATCGTCAATATAAACTTCCATTTATTTTCCTATTTGTTCTTTGAACATTCGGTTGACTAGGCATTGGTATGTGGAACTGTCGTTCATTAATCCAAATGGCATTACATTATAGCAGTAGGTGCAGAACTTGGTTATGAAAGAAATATTTTCTTGATCATCTAGGTCCATCCAAATTCGGTTGTACCCGGAGTAGGCGTCGAGAAAACTGAGTATCTCGTGTCCGGTCATCCCTTCGATCATTCGATCGGTGTTAGGCAAAGGTAAAAAATCCTTTGGACATGCCTTGTTTAGATCCTTATAATCTACACACATCCTCAGTTTCTTTCCTTTTTTAGGTACTACCACTATGTTAGCTAACCTATTCGGGTATTTAACTTCCCGGATGGAACCTATTTTCAGAAGTTTGGATACCTCATCCTTGATGAATGCGTGTTTAATCTCGGAGTGTGGCCTTCTCTTTTAGTTAATTGGGTGGAAGTTCGGATCCAAGCTTAACTTGTGAGTGATTACCTCCGGTGGGATCCCTGTCATGTCTTGATAAGACCAGGCAAAACAACCAGCATTAGCTTTAAGAAAATCAATAAGTTTTTTCTGAGCTCGAGGATTAACCCCGTTCCCAGGTATACCTTTCGATCCGGTAGGTGCTCGATCAATATAATTTGCTCCAACTCCTCGATTGTTGATTTGGTGGCTTTGGTGTTATCGGGTGCTATGAATGACCTCGGACACTGCAATCGTCTTCATCGTTTGCTCCTTGCTCGTTTTGTTTCTCCGGCTCGGCTGAGGCCGGCATCATTAATTTCTATTTAGTTCCTTCTTTTTTGGTTGGCTCCGCGCTTTTTGATATTGAAACCGCAAGCACCAGGATTACTTCATCGACAACGAACATTTCCCTTGCGGCATGCTGTTCTCCATAGACCATTTTGACTCCTCCCGGAGTGGTAAATCTCAGCGCCTAGTGTAAGGTCAAAGGCACCACCCTCATGTTGTGGACCCACGGCCTTTCGAACAAAGCGTTGTACCTCATATCCCCTTCGATAACATAGAACATTGTTTCTCGAGTGGTCCTGGCAGTGTTTAATGGTAAAGTTATCTCACCTTTGATGGTCTCGCATGCCATGTTGAATCCATTCAATATGCTGACCGCCGGTACGATTTGATCATGTAACCCCAGTTACTCTACAACACTCGATCTGATGATGTTGGCCGAGCTACCTGGATCAATCAATACACGCTTAACCCGAGATTTATTGGTAAGTACAGATATTACTAGTGCATCGTTGTGAGGTTGTATGATGCCCTCGGCGTCTTTGTCGCTGAACGAGATAACTCTTTCCGAGATGTAATCCCGGGTGCATTTTCCCCTCGTGATAAACACTTTATTGCGTTTTATCATTGTCCCTTGGGGGACATCGACTCCCCCAATGATCATGTTGATTACGTGCCGAGGCTACTCTTGTTCGACTTGTTTGGTGACGTCCTTATTTCTGAAGTGGTTTTTGGCTCGCTTGCTTAGGAATGCTCGGAGGTGCCCATTGTTGAACAATCGAGCAACTTCTTCTCTTAAGTGTCGGCAATCTTCGGTCCTATGACCGTGAGTGCTGTGGTACTCTCACATTAAATTAGGATCTCTTTGGGCAGGGTCGGACTGCAACGGTTAGGGCCATTTGGTTTCTTTGATGCACCCTTTTTATAACACTATGCTTGCGGCATCCACGTTGAAATTATACTCCGATAACCTTGGCGCCTCCCTACTCCTGAGAGACTTGTCTAACCTGCTCTTTCTCATCAGGCCCCGGCCGCTCGGTCCTCGATCATTCCTCTTCTCGTTCCCTGTCGGGTGGTACCCAGATCCGCTTCCCCTCTGATCCACAGTGTATGACTTATATCAATCTCGGACCATCCTCGGTTCCTGATCAATGGTTCTCTTAGATTTGTCATCGATTCTGATGGGGTAAAAAGATCCCGAAGGGGCCCGGAGTTGGTCATCTTCGACCCTGATCTTTGATTGATATATGTTGTGGACGTCGGCCCAGGTGGCCGCTGGGTACTCCACCAAGTTTTGCTTTAGCTGTTGAGAGGCCACAGAACTTCGGGGGTTGAGCCTCTGAGTGAATGCCTGAACGTCCCAATGATCTGTAACCGGTGGCAGATCCATCCTTTCCATCAGAATGTCGACACGAACTCCCTAAGCATCTCATTGTCCCTCTGTTTGACCTTGAAAAGGTCTGACTTCCTGGTTTCTACCTTGATGGCCCCGGCATGGGCTTTCACGAAAGCATTTGCAAGCATAGCAAATGAGTCGATAGAATTCGGAGGCAAGTTGTGATACCATATCATCGCTCCCTTGGACAAAGTTTCCCCAAACTTTTTCAGCAACACCGACTCGATTTTGTCATATTCTAAGTTGGTAAATTGGTGTTGATGGCCACCTACGAGTTAGCATCGACCGGGTCGGCGGCTGGGACACCATTGGGATCAACTGGAGGCACATCATTATTAGGCATCACGTTATTGTTTTCACCGTGATGGCTTGGCTCAACGTCAATGTTCAAGTTAGTAGATTGAGAGTTTGACATCCATAGGCTAACCTAGAATCAAAATTTTAAAGAACAAGTGTAAAATAGGGTGTGTTATGGAGATTCGTATCAAATTACCACTATTATCCTTAGCCCCACGGTGGGCGCCAAGCTGTTTACCCCAAAATGAGTAACAATTAAATTTTTACGCGGTTTAAAGGATATTATTTAATTCAATACGAATGATTAAGAACAACAAGTAAATGAGTTAAAGACAAAATAAACGATCAAACCAATCGCAATGTGGTGATCATGCCTGATCTTAGATTGAAGAATGGAATTCATCTTCGATTGGACCTTCGGTACAAGCTCGGTCGCGAGTAAAGAAAAGAACAAATGAATAATGCTTTAAACAATAGCTAGAAGACAAAAGTAAACTTTTATTGCTTTAATTTGCATGTCACAATGTGTCAGAATAAAGAAAAACTTCCCCTTTATATAGTAGGGGAATTTCAGTCATAGTACAAGTCTAAATAAGGTAAAAATCTTCTTTTTCGGTAAATGTCGTTCTACAGTTGATACTAAACGGGACTCGCGCCGTAATATCCGGTTGAGGGCGAATATTACAGCCCCTACTCGTCATGCGTAACTGTTCTCCGCGTTTTCCGAAGTCCAAAAGGTATACTTGATCTGGATCCGTTATTTCACCGTGCCCGATCTTAGATACAATGTTTGTTCCTACGGGTTTCCATACGAGGGGTTCTTGGGCCTCGATTATAAGCACGTCGGGCCATGCTTCCCCCGTGTTTCCATATCGGGTAATCGGGGAAAACTTTACTCCCGATTTTACCCGTACACATATTTATAAATTAATATAAAAAATAAAACGCACTAATTGTACGGAATTTTATCATGAAAACCAAATATTGTACTTATGCAGAAATTACATTAGTGATGCAGAATTTTATGGTGCAACTTAATATTTACCGTAGTTATGTAGAATATATTATACAGGTATTATTGTTTTCTTATACTAGAAATCAAACGACCCTTTGGAATAGTTCAATCATGGAACATCGGATACCAATCGGACTCAAAAGGCCATGGCAAGGTCGAGGCATCGAGATTACGAATACTTCGGTCAGATTGTAACTCACAGTTCACAATGTTAATCGTACCTAGATAAACAAGAAACCAGCCTAGCAAACAGCTCTGATTACAAGTTCTTAACCTTTCCAGCAACTCTCATCTCAAAGCACTTCATGTTTTAAAATAATTTGGCTATGTACTCTTTATGAATACTTCAAATAAATTTTTACGAGGAACAAAAAAGAAATTCTTCAAAAACTTGTTGTTTAGTACATGATGTGAGGCTAAAATGCTATACTTTATATCGTCATTTACCTTACGTTTTGTTTGTAATATTAACAATTTGTGTTATGTTTGCGCTTAATTGAGGTATTTTTGTATGTAGGCTCACTTGGAAATAAAGTGGAAAGAAAATTGGATAAAAAAGCATCAAAGACAATAAAATAGAGTACGAGAGGAACCACGACGCAAGGCCGCGAAAGTACTGTGCTCCAGACCATGCTAGGCGATCTCCAGGGCGAGGAAACCACCGTGCCTTAGACGGCGCTAGGGGAGGCTCAGGACGCCTGAGTTCAGCGCCTCGTACAATGCCTCGCGCCAATACCCTTTTGTCCAAGAAAAGTTGATCTCCTTGTTGGTTTTGGACTTGGACAATTCGACCCTAATGTATAAATACTCAGTAAACTCGTTTTTTAGAGGGTTGGACATTATTTTAGAGGCACAAGACGACTAGAACAATTGTACGTACCAGATCACATGAATTCTTCTTCCAATTCTTCCTAGTTTGTACATTAATGTTTTCAATTATTAACGTGACTGTTAGCATGACTTTGAATAGCTAAATTATTATTTAGAATTTGATTGAACCTTTTGGAGGATGAATTCTCGTTACATTCTAATATAAATTTTGCCTTTGAATTTTCCTACTTGTTCAACGACGTGCTTATTTTAGTTAATTAAAGAGTTCTCAATTGATTGTGCATATTTATCATGTATTGCTTGAGAAAGATTGCATATTTAGGTTGTTATTGAACAACGTCACTTTCAAGGTATATGAGAGATCAATACGGAGGGTTTAAAAGCAAAATTAGAGATAATGAAGCTTTGAAGTGATCATAGTGAGCGGTGAAAAAGTGCGAGCCAGCGTAATTCGAGAGAATACGACTAGTATATTATTGTACTCGCTCGATAGAGAATTACGATAACTCGAGTGCTCGTGATTAGTGGAGAATAATTAGGCGCAATTATAGGATACGTAGCATGAAGAATTCCAACAATTGGGGAAACCATAACACTTCTCGTTATTACTCAGAAAATTATTCGAATTTGTCTCCTTAATGATAGTGAATAGTTGTAGATAAATCTTATTTTTCGGTGGGATTCGTTTCCAAACTCTTAGACTGGATTATATTTGTAGCGATTGCTTAGTACTTTTTACGGGGCATAATTAGGCATGATCAATACATCTATAATTGTGAAAGGAAAGGCTACGCTAAGGCGGAAATTGACCCTCATTAAAATCGCTTCTTGTTTAAATTCGATAGTGCGGTATCATTTGGAAGATACTTTTTGTAAATATTGACATATAAATGGATTTTCTCTAAGGATGCTAAACGGGCCGGGCCGGGCCGGGTTAGGCCGGTTTCCAATCTGGGCAGGTTATAGGTTAGTTTTTACCGGGCTTAACGGGTCCGGGTCCATCTGGGTAAAAAATAAACCATAAGGATTACAGGTCCAAGGGGCCGGGCCGGGTTAGTGTCATTTTTTTTTTTTTTTTTTGTATTTTGTATAACTATTGTAATTTATATTAATATAAAGTAAAAATATAAAGAATACAATGAAGAAGAAAAAAAATGCACTTATAAAGTGCTACATTTGTTTCAAAATTCAAACTAACAAATTGAAAGGTTTACATTTAACAACAAGTAAATTAACGAAAAAAGAGTAAATTCAAAGGCTTTGCATTGCCTTAGTAAGTTCTTCATAATCAATATGAACGTCGTGGCCATCTTCTGGAGTGTTAAATTCAGATGGGTTACCATGTTTAATATATCTCCAAGTTCCTCGTCTTCTGGGCTATCAACATTTTCACGTCTCTGATTTCTTCGTTCCGATCTAATCCAATCTCTAAAACATACTAAAACTTGCAAAGCACTGCTTCCCAATAAGTGACGTGTGTCTCCAAGTTGTTGTCTTGCTTGGCTAAATGCACTCTCTGATGCAACAGTTGAAATTGGCACATTCAGCACGTCCCGAGCCATAGCGGAAAGAACAGGAAATTGCTTTCCATTCTCATGCCATCATCCCAACAGTGAAAATTCCTTTGTGCGAGCCTCTTTTTGCTTTTGCAAGTAGAATTGAAGTTCATCAATGTTCCTACTACTGGTTTAAGTGTTAGAAAATATGGAAAAAATATTAAAACTATCAAGGCCTTCATCATCATCCATAGTAGTAGAAGTGGTACAATGCATAGTGGGATTAACATTGCCTCTATTAAGAGCATCATCAAATATATTTGCATAATAATTATATAATTGTTATAAATAATCATTTAGCTTGTTCATACAAACATATATATCTGGGGTTTCAGTTGGTCCAATCTCCATATAAGTATATAAAACATTGATTAATTGGTGACAATCATACATCTTAATAGAAGGATTTAAAACAGCACCAATTAAGTAAATCGGAGGAATTGGAAAGAAATATTTTTTGAATTTTGCTTGCATTTGTTCAACAACATCTCTATATTTTCTTTCTTCTTAAATTCAAAGACTAGAAAAGAAATTTCAGCTATATGTACTAAAGCCATCGTAACAGTAGGGTAATATACTCCAGAAAATTCAACAGTAGCTATATAAAATCTATGTAAAAATTTAACAACATCATTAATGACCTCCCAAGTAGTAGTTGTTAACATACGGTTTGGATCAGTACAATGCGCATTAGCAACTTCAGTTATTGGGAATCTATATTTGTAGCAACATTGTAAAAATATATATGTATAATTCCATCTAGTAACAATTTCGTCTGGCATGAATCTGAGCTTAAGGTTATGCTCGGTACACTTATTCTTAAATTCCTTAATTCTAGATTGTCTATTATTTCCTTGAATAACACCAACTGCTCTTCTAACATGCATAATCTCAGTTGAAAATAAATCAAGGCCACTTTTAATAATTAAATTATAAGCATGACATGCACACCTAATATGAAATTTTTTGTCAAGTGGTGGTTGCAAATGCAGTTTTAATAATGAAATTGCGGATTATTGTTAGAAGCATTATCAAAAGACATACACAATACTTTTTTTGAAGATAATAAAATTCAACAACTTCGCAAATAGTAGTACTTATAAACACAGCAGTATGACTTTGATCTTCATCATATTTAAAAAGCAATAAATACGTTTTTGCATACAATAATTATCATCTATCCAATGACATGTAATTGTCAAATAATCATTTCCATTAACAGCATGGCCAATATCATAAGTTAGACAAACTCTACAAGGAAGGTGGCCAAACAAATAATGTATGTATGTTTAATATTGTCCATGAAGTCTAAAGATATCAGATCTATAAGTACTTCTAGGGATACCTTTAAATAAAGGATTATAAATTCTTTGAATATACATAATAAGATATGATTAAGAAGCAAAAGAAAAAGGTAGACAACCCGAAGCAATCATTTTTGCTAACTCCTCACGATCCTTCATTTTATCATATTTCATAAGTCCTCCAGTAGTAGGGTTTAGAGTTGCTTGGTTTTGATCTAAATCAGAGCATCATTCTATAGGATGCTCAATTCTCATATGTCTACTAAGTGTCCCGGTCCCTCCTAATTATCCTCCAGTCTTATGTTTAAAATCATGATTACAAAGTCTGCATTTAACTCTATCAGTACCTACTATTTTGTCAAAAAAATTTCAAACCTTACTTCTTTTTCTTTGATTAGTAGTCGGGGCCACAGGTGATCTACTACTAGCACCACGACCACCACCCCTGCTACCAACTCCAACACTACTAGGTGTAAGTGGTATCTCATCTTCAATTTCTAATTCATTATCTTCTACACCAAAATCTTCCTGTAATTGTTCATAATCTATATTATTATCAGGTAATGTTTCAGAAATATGTGTAGAATCATTTAAATTACTACCAGATGCTGAAGTAGTACCTCTTTTTCTATTTCCCCGATTACCCCTATTAGTAACCTTATTACAAACTCTTTTTGCAGCATTAAACATATTGTGAAAATTTAACTACTAGCAAAAATTAAATATGCAAATAAAATAGTAAATAAGAGAAAGAGTTGGAGGGAGTGCACCGAATTCGGCAATAAATTGAACTCTTGATGATTTAGCAACTCCAATGTTACCACGAAAAAACGTCAATTGTTCCAAGTTTGAAGTTAAATTGTTCAAACTTCAAATAATAAATAATACGATAAATTAAATTCCCAAAAAAATGAGAGTCAAATACTTGATTGCACTTTAGGTGAAGAATGAGAGAATGATAATTGAGAATATGAGTTTGAGAAACGAAAGATGAGTGAAGAAATGAAGAAGGGGGGGAGGGGGGGGGGGGGTAGGGGGTGTATTCATGGTTTTTCAAAGGGCTAAATTAGTGATTACAAAAGTATTATTTTTTTAAAAAAATTGCCAAAAAAGGGCTATTTGTGCAAAACAGCCGTTGGGCAACGGCCAAAAGCCAGCTGACCATTGCCAACGGTCAGAAACCTTTAAATTTTCTTTTGAAATCTAGCCGTTAAACCGGTCCGGGCCGGACCGGTTAACCGGTTCTACAAGGATTTTGGTTGACCGGGTTTGACCGGTCCGGTTAACCGGATGATTTTATGTGAACGGACCAACCCCCCTAACCCCAGTAACCCAGCCCATCCGGCCCCCTAAGTACCGATCCGGGCCGGTCCGAAAACGAGTTGACCCAGCCCGTTTGACACCTTTATTTTCTCTCAGACGGCCCTTCTTAATTAAACAACAGTCTATAGAATTCCCACAAAAGCAGCAAACAAGGGATTACATATGTTCACAAAGTTTTACTTAGTTGAACACTTTGAAAAATAAATGATCAAAATCTGCTATAACCATAAGTGTAACAATGATGGAGTAAATTGTTTAGTATCTTGATTCTTGAACTGATTGTGATATATATTTATAAACTTATTCTAAGAATTTTCTCTAGCACGCCCACTGCTTTGTAGCTCGATTTGTCGCTGCCTATGACTGAATTGAACGAATTTGTTTCAAAGTTGTTTACCCTTAAAATCGGATAACAATTAAATTTATAAGTGGTTTTAAGTATATGTAATTTCACCTAGCGCCAATTGATAAATATGATGATTAATAGTAGAAATAAACAACAAAGTAATACAAACCAGTATTGAAACACAATTCAGCCCTCGAGCTAGGTCGCCCTCGAACTGAGTGAGTGAGAGTAGAGTTATGAAACCAACTGATGAGCAAGAGAGTATGAGAGAAAAGATTATTGTATTTCTTTGATATGCATGAATGTAGATGGTCACAAAAATGATTACAACCCTCTTTATATAGTAGAGGAATCCTATTTATGGTACAATTCTAATTACGGAAGCAAATCCCATGATGGGCTAAATAACCGTTCTTGATTTGATCTGTTCCGAGATTTCCGCCATGATCCTCGGCCAGTCACGGATATCTCGCATTTCCGTTATTATGCTATCTTCTGTCTTGCTCGATGTCTATCCTGTTTGGTCTCGATCATCATCGACCTCAACCTCGACAGGTACTTCGAATCCCGGACTCGGCGTCTTATCCTCATATCTCGATCTGATACACTACGGGGCCGATCCTCGAACTATCCCGGCCGATCCTCGAACTATCCCCTGGTCCCGGCCAATTAGTGAAATCGGGTGAGCCCGATTTTAACCGTATACAAAAGTATACATGCATATATGTTTTTTTAATTGTTATTTTTACTTTTTCTCTGTACCTAACTAGATGATTTTATAGAACTCTCCACTAATTAGCCAAAAGAAAAAGGAACCTACAATTTGATGGAAGAAAAACGAAGACAAAGAAGAAAGAGAGCAGATAAGATCGAGAGAACACAAACATTATTATCCTGAAGTGGGGACTGGAAGATGGAGAGAACCAGCCTTTCTCTTCAATGTGACTGTAATTAACTTTTCCCAAATCCTTACACAAATTTCATCACTTTGAGAGACAAAGGACAATTTTGCATTATTTCAAGTCCATCAACGATTCCACTCATAATGGATCTTAACCTTATCCAACCACACTCTATCTGTATACAGTAATTTTTGCACTTTTCTTCATGTTGGATATGAAGTTAAGTTTTCTTTTTAACTATACCTATCCTGTTCTAATTGTTTAGCACTTCAGTTCCGAAATTATACAAAAAAATATTAGCATAATCAGTTTGCTATAATTTTCTTCGCATTGGAACCAAAAAAAGAGAGTACAATTTAAGAAGAGATTATTAAACTATCGACCAGCAGGGATGGCAAATGATACGGTGCGGTGTGTTTGCGGGGCATACCCGGCCCGCATAAACCCTCTCCGTCCCACATAAACCCCCAACCGGCTGCATGCAGCTTAAATTTTCTTTATTTTTTTGGAATGAATTTGATCGTCAAAAATGATATTCTTAAACTTCTTTTTCATTTTCCTGAAATAGTATTAATTTAATTTAAATCTAGCTCCTGCACAAGCACCTCCCTAACGAAATTGAAGTGACAGTGTCTTGCAGTTGTTACCATTATATTCAAGTCTTAGGTTATCCTTCTTGTCCACTAATGGTTTGCAATTTAGGAAGAATTTTCTAAATTAATGATTTCTATTTTTGTCTTTTTAGTTTACAGTTGCTATAAGCTTGCTTGTTTTAACATTTTTCAATCCTGTCGCAGTAAGTTGTTTGAAATTTCAATCCCCAAATCACCGAGAAAGAAAATATTTAAATAGCTCTGAATTCATCTTATTTGTAAGGGTGAGAAACCATGTAATCTCATATGTAAATGTCAAGCTTGAAGCTCGATTCAAGCCAAACCAATTACAGAAAATTCAAACAGCAAGTAATTTTTGAGACAATTTTCGATTTATTGACTGAAATGAAAGTATTACAACTAAAACTAAAGAAAATGAAATGAAAAATAATTACAATAGTTGAACGCTATTGTTGATGAGCTCGAGTCTGCAACAAAGAAGAATAGATTTAGGTGAGAAGAGAATTTGGATTGAGGGAGAAGAAATCAGAAGAGAGAGAAAGGAATTTAGTTACCAGAAGTTCGTTGTTTTCTCCTCCCACTCAGTCGTTATTTTGATGCGAATTAATCTGAGCCTTTGATCTATACCTGCTAAACAAATCTCAACCTTCTAACTTTTCCGTGTTTTGCAAAGAGGTCCTTCCGCCTTTTATAATTAAACTCTTTCCCATTTTTAATTATAACGACTCTACAGACCATGACATTCCCTTTACCCTTGAAAGGATCCTTGTCCTCAAGGATCAAATTGAGGGAATTTAGCCTTTAAATCTGCATTATCTTCCCAAGTGGCATCCTCAGGAGCTAAGTTCGAACACTGTACTAAGACATTAACAGCAGCTGCATTTCCTTTTTTTAACCATTTGCCTTTGTAAGATGGAAATTGGAGCAACCAAAAACTGTCCATCCTCTCCAGTCTGTGGCAGTGTAGTCTGAGTAGTGACCTTGGATCCCACCTTATTTTTCAATAGAGAAATATGAAATACAGGGTGTACCTTGGAGGTAGGAGGTAGCTCTAGTTTGTAAGCAACTTGCCCCACCTTGGCAATGACTTTGTATGGCCCATAGAACTTGGAGCTGAGTTTGAGCTTCTTTCTGAGAGCTAAGGATGTTTGTCTATAAGGCTGGAGCTTTAGAAAAACCATGTCGCCCACCTGAAATTCCCTTTCAGTTCTTCTTTGATCTGCATATAACTTCATCCTCTCTTGAGCCTTTATCAAATTATCCTGCAACAGTTGTTGAACCTGCTGCCTTCTCATAACAGCATCACTAGAAGCTTGGACAGTAGTATCTAACAGTGGCCCAAATGATAACTGTGGTGGAGTAAAGCCATACGAGGCTTCAAAGGGAGTGCATCCTAAGCTGGTGCGAAAATTTGTATTGTACCACCACTCAGCTAGGGGTAACCATTGCTTCAATTGTACTGGCCTATGAGAAGTCATGCACCTAAGATTATTCTCAATACATTTATTCACCCCTTCACTTTGGCCATCACTCTGAGGGTGGTAGGCAGTAGTAAAATAAAGTTGAGTGCCCAACAGCCTAAATAGTGCCTGCCAGAATTTGCTTAAGAACACCTTATCCCTATCAGAAACTATAGAGTTAGGTAACCCATGCAGGGTATGCACGTGCTTCAAAAACTTGTTAGCCACATTCACTGCAGTGTAAGGGTGAGTAAGAGTCATAAAGTGAGCAAATTTTGACCTCCTATCAACTACCACAAAGATCACTTCCTTGCCCTTAGACTTTGGCAGTCCTTCAATGAAATCCATGGTGATATGTTTCCAAACCTGGTCTGGAATGGGTAGAGGTTGCAGTAGGCCCGGGTAAGGAACATTTTCTCCTTTGTTTCTCTGGCACACATCACAAGCAGATACATGGTCAATCACCATCTGTTTTATACCAGGCCAATAGAACAATTGTGAAAGCCTTTTTAGAGTACCAAGTTGGCCTGAATGCCCTCCAATTGGTGAGTCATGAAAGGTTGTCAGTAGCTGTTGCCTGAGTGGACCATGATCCCCTATGTAAATCTTACCCTTCTTTCTCAATAGTCCAGCTATGTAATGGTATATATGAGGTCCTTGAGTAGCCACTGTTACCCCCGAGATTAAGGCAGCTGCATAGGTGTCCCCTTTGTAGCTATTACTGACTTCTTGCATCCAAGTAGGAATTGTTACACTAATGGCCATGAACTCAGCTGGATTAGACAAGATTTCACCTTCTTTACCCTCAAACTGCTTGGAGAGTGCATCAATAACTCTATTTTCTGCCCTTTTCTTATACTGAACTTCATAATCAAGTCCCAGTAGTTTAGTTAACCCTTTTTGTTGAATGGCAGTGGTCACTCTTTGTTCCAGTAGGAATTTGAGGCTGTGATGATCAGTCACTATAAAATGTTTATATTGCAAGTAGTGCCTCTATTTTTCTACTGCATTTAAGAGAGCCATATATTCTTTCTCATAAATAGACCTTCCTCTGTGTCAAGGAGCAAGTACTTTACTCAAATAAGCAATGGCTTTTCTCCTTTGTAATAACACATCACCTATACCATTCTGGCTAGCATCAGTCTCTACTATAAAGTCTTAAGAATAATCAGGCAAAGCCAAGACTGGGGTGTTGATCATGGCTTGTTTCAGAGCTTCAAAGGCAGCTGTAGCTTCCTCATTCCACTTGAAGGCTTCCTTCTTAAGTTTAGCAATAACTCCATAATTGAGCACATATTTTCTTTAATAGCCTATTAATCCCAGAAAGCCTCTCAAACCTTTGAAGGTAGTAGGAGTGGGCCAGTCTACCATAGCATTGACCTTCTCAGGGTCAGTAGAGACTCCTTCCATAGAGATCACATGCCCCAAGTACTCCACCTTTGGTTGCCCAAAAGAACACTTAGATTTCTTTGCATACAAGGTCTGAGCTCTCAGGATTTTGAACACTGTCTCCAGATGTGTCAGGTGTTCAGGTAGAGATTTACTATAGATGAGGATGTCATCAAAGAATACCAACACATATTTTCTGAGTATAGGCTGAAAAACTTGGTTCATCAATGCTTGAAATGTAGTTGGAGCATTTGTTAGCCCAAATGGAATCACCTTGAATTCATAGTGTCCCAAATGAGTCCTAAAATCAATTTTGTAAATGTCTTCACTCTTCATCCTGATTTGGTGGTACCCAGACCTCAGGTCAATTTTTGAGAAAATAACTGACCCAAATAACTCATCTAGCAAGTCATCCACTATTGGAATTAGATACTTATCTTTGATGGTTATCTCATTAGGTCCTCTATAATCCACACAAAACCTCCAAGTCCCATCTTTCTTCTTTACTAGTAGAGCTGGTGAAGAAAAAGGTGACTGACTATCTCTAATGATCCCACTAAGCATCATTTCCCTTACTTGTTTCTCTAGTTCTTCTTTTTGAAAGAAATTATACCTGTAGGGACTCAGGCTGAAAGGAGAAGCTCCTGGTTTGAGTGGAATTCCATGATCTAGGGCCCTTGTAGGAGGTAGGGATTTAGGCTCAGCAAACACATCTTGATAGGTGATCAATACTGACTGGATGGAAGAATCAACTGGCTCCTCCTCTTTTGTTGCTACTGCTTGCACCAAGAACAAGTGTGCCATGAGAGTTTGTCCCTTCTTTATTAGTTTCCCCATAGTGCTTCTACTGGTCCACCCTAATCGCCCTTGTTGGTTGATGCCCTGCAACACCACCTTATTGCTCTTTTTTACCAATGGTTACACAGTTCTTCTCATGGTCAAATTTGGTTGGATTGAACTTCTTCATCCAGTCATTACCAATGACTATGTCACAACCTCCTAATTGTAGCATTCTCAGATTTTCTTCAAACAATTTCCCACCCATCTTCCAGCTAAACTTGGGGCAAACCGAGTTGGTATACATGTAGTTGCCATCAGCCACTGATACTCTTAAGGTATTAGAAAATACTGGTGTATAGCCAGTCTCCTTGATAGTGATCTCATTAATGAAGCTGTGAGTGCGCCCTGAATCCACCATTATAGTTAGATCTTTCCTTCTAAACACTCCCCTTACTAGTATGGTATTGACTCCCATATTAGTATCAGATTAAAGCAAACAACCTCCTGTATTTCCGGTCCAATGTCTACTTCAATCTCTATCTCAGGTGGGGGTTCTTCCTGTATAGTAGCTACTTCCTCCACTTCTCCACTCAAGCATTGCAGCTGTTTGAATTGGCACCGGTGACCAGGACCAAACTTCTCTCCACATCTGAAGCATAGTTGGTTGGCTTTTCTGTACTCATACACCTCTGGAGTTAGTCTCAAGGGACTTTGTTTGAATGGGGCAGCTGCAGTGGTCTTTGCACCACTGTTGGAACTGAAGCCTTAGCAGCAGTGGTCACTCTTGCCACAGGTTGGTTCTTCTTCAAGGCAGCCTCAATAGCCCTCTCTTGCATTCTAGCATGTTCAATGGCACAGCTCAGGGTTTTAGGCTTAAACAACTTCACTGAATACTTGATTTCATCCTTCAAGCCTCCTACAAAACTAGAAAGGAAATGTGCCTCATTTAGTGCAGGGTTCCTCACTATCATCTGAGCCTTAAGGTCATTAAACTTCACTAGATAATCTTCCACATTGCCTGTTTGTTGCAGTCGGTTAAATTCTTCCACTACATCCTCCATTAACACCTCCCCAAACCTATTGCATACCTCTTCCTTCAACCCATCCCACGTAATCACTCCGCTGCTTAGTATCAGGGAATTATACCATAACTCAGCATTACCATTCATATACAAAGCAACCCTTTCTACTTTAAGATCCTCAACTAACTTATACAGATTGAAGAATCTATCACATTTTCGAATCCATACCTTAGGGTTAGTACCATCGAAGCTTGGTAACTCCCATTTGGGATTAGGAACCTGTCCTTGTTGTGGTCTAGCTGCTCTATTCTCCACCGGTAAGGGTAGTAGTCCAATTCCAACTCCTGGGATTTGCTCAGGTGGCCTAGGTTGCCTACGATCCATGAGATTCAACCTCTCCAACAGTTGTTCCAAGGTACCTTGAATACCTGCTTGGTTGTCTCTCAAAGCTTGCTGCCCATCTTTCAGCTCAGCTAACAGCTCGTCATGGTGGGTTAATTTCTCATCCATCACTTTCATGCGAGTTCCTTCAACCATTAATACTTCTAATTAGGCGTGAAATCGACAAGGCTCTGATACTAATTGTCAAGCTCGTAGCTCGATTCAAGCCAAACCAATTATAGAAAATTCAAACAACAAGTAATTTTTGGGATAATTTTCGATTTATTGACTGAAATGAAAGTATTACAACTAAAACTAAAGAAAATGAAATGAAAAATAATTTCAATAGTTGAACGCCATTGTTGATGAGCTCGAGTCTGCAACAAAGAAGAATAGATTTAGGTGAGAAGAGAATTTGGATTGAGGGAGCAGAAATCAGAAGAGAGAGAAAGGAATTTGGTTACCAGAAGTTCGTTGTTTTCTCCTCCCACTCAGTCGTTATTTTGATGCTTTTGGAATTAATATGAGCCTTTGATCTATACCTGCTAAACAAATCTCAACCTTCTAACTTTTCCGTGTTTTGCAATGAGGTCCTTTCGCCTTTTGTAATTGAACTCTGCTCCATTTTTAATTATAACGACTCTATAAACCATGATAGTAAAATAATATATAGTACAATACTAGTAATCTGTTATAAGAATCAACGTAAAATTTTGAATCAACATATATTTCCAACTTGGTCAAACGTGCAGCCACACCCGTGTCAACTCGCACCCGCACTGTAACCTGCAAGATTTTATTTTGAAAAAAATTCAAACAGCCCCCATTGCATCATACCCGCGCAGCAACAAACCCGCTCCACATATGTTCAGAACAGTACGGTCGCGCACCCGCATTTCTATTGAAAAGTGTTACATGACAATAATATGAAGCTGAAGATAAAAATAAAAATAAAAATTAAACCATGTGCACATTTTTTCTGCTAATAAAACGAATTAAATCATATAGTACTTGACAAATTGCATAGGCTGTAGTGTACTTTGAGACGATGACCACAAGTTCATAGCCTTCAACTCCATCAAAAGCTATAGGATAATGATTTCATCACAGGAGTGGATTCCCTTTTGCATCCTGCAAAGTGAGGGCCTTAATTATATTTCTACAATTTATTTATTTATTTTTTGTCTTTTTTTTTTTTGGTTGCATTTGGTGGAATGACGCACTTAAAAGTTATAAGTGTATATCCTTATCCATACGAAATACTCCATTTATTAATTAATCTCCTTTTAAAATAATAAGAAATAATAAGTAATTCCATGTGATTAAGGCATAAATTTAGTTAGTGGTGCACTGCTGACCATGCTCTATATCTATCTGCTTGAAATTCAATAATATGTTTCCGCAAAAATCAGGGCATGAATATGTGACGGAATCATCATAGTACGATACTCGTTTTAATTTCCACATCACTCAGACGTTCAGACAATATGTAAATGATTGTAGCCAAAACAACAAGTTTATGGATTAAGCTATTTTTGGACATGAATTTTACTTTTTAAAAAGTTTGAAAATTTATGAGCGATAAATCGTTATTTCATTTAGTACTCCTAGACTAGACTGTTATAAAACAATAAAAGAAGAAGAAGAGTATTGCGAAGAAAAGTAGGGAGAGAATTCTTATTGTTTTGAGATGAATTACAATGGAATAGAACCCTCTATTTATCGAGAAAGTGACTTAGCCACCAAGTAATAATCCCTAGAATCTCTCTAAATATAGAAATTCACCATAAACAAAATTCTATTTATAACACTCCCCCTTGAATGTCTATCTACCAGATAATGTGCCTCATTAAAACCTTAACTAAAATAAAACCCAGTGGGAAAAAAAATTCTAGAGAAGAAAAAAGAGTACACATATCTAACAATACGCCTTTTGGTTGCCTCGTTAAAAACCTTGCAAGGAAAACCCAGTGGGACAAAACCTTGGAAGGGAAAAAGAGTACAACGCGTATTAACTCCCCCTGATGAGAGCATCAATTCACATCCTTAAGCATTTGCATTTCAATCTTGTGCACCGATTTGTCTATACGCTTTAAGCGTACCATAGACTTTGTCCTTCTAGGACTTATTCTAATAGGAGCATTTGCAGTGAGAATATAGTTACTTTCTTTGGACCAGCAAATGCGTCTGGCATGCTTTGTAATATATTGCAAATGAATTATCTGTTTATGAACTTCAAGTTCATATTATCTTATTCGAGAATCTATATGTACAAATGATAATTCATTCCACGTAACTTTTTCTCAACTGTTTATCATGTCTCCCCCTTATCTTAGAAAAACTAACTTGTTTCCTCAACTTTGAGTGTAACGACCCGACCGGTCGTTTTGAGCCCTAGCGCGCTGTTAAGCAGTTCGAGGCCATGAGCAGCTTCAATTCAGGCATTACGACTTGTACGCATGGGCGGAATTGAATTTCGGGAAGTTCGGGGTTGATTCGGAAGGAGAATTTTCATTTCGGAAGTTTTAAGTTGAAAGAATCAACTAGGATTGGATTTTTGAGTAAACGACCTCGGAATTGGGATTCGAAGGCTCCAGCAGGTTCGTATGATGATTTCGGACTTGGGCGTATGCCTGGATCAGGTTTTGGATGACCCGGGAGCGTTTTGGCGCCTATTTTGGAAGTTAGCATTTTGGAAGAAATTTCATAAGCTTGGGTTGCAGTGCATTTCAGTGTTACCGACGTCCGTTTGGGAATCCGAGTCTGGGAGTAGCTCCGTATGGTGATTATGGTATTGGGAGCGCGATCGGATGTGAATTCAGAGGTCCGTGGATCATTTTGGAGTCATTTGGCTAAAGATAGAAATTTGAAGGTTTTTGAGAAGTTTGACCAGAAGTAGACTTTTTGATATCGGGGTCGGAATCCGATTCCGAAAGTTGGAGTAGGTCCGTAATGTCGAATATGACTTGTGTGCAAAATTTGAAGTCAATCGGACGTGATTTGATAGGTTTAAACATCGAAAGTAGAAGTTTGGAATTCTAAAGTCCATAAAGCTTGGATTGGAGGCCGATTCGTGGTTTTAGCGTTGTTTGATATGATTTGACGCCTCGAGCAAGTCCGTAACGTGTTTTGGGACTGGTTTGTATGATTGGTTGGGGTCCCGGGGGCCTCGGGTGGATTCCGGGTGGTTAATGGATCGAATTCGGAGTTTGAAGAAGAGCTGAAGTTGCTAGTTGCTGGTGTAACCGCACCTGCGACACTAGGGCCGCAGGTGCGGAGCCGCAGAAGCGGCCCTATGGTCGCAGATGCGGAATTTGGCGGAAGAGAGCTGGGACCGCAGATGCGGTCGTTTTGCTGCAGATGCGGGACCGCATCTGCGGAAAAGAGGGCGCATAAGCGGAATGGACTGGGGAGCCCCGGACCGCAGAAGCGGCAATTGGTCTCGCACCTGCGGAACAGCAGAAGCGGTCAAGTGACCGCAGGTGCGGAAAGTGCTGGAGGCAGAGAATGTTTTAAAAATCGGGATTTGGCCATTTTCTCTCATATTTTCTTGGCTTGGGCGATTCTTGGAGGGTTTCAAGACGGGATTTTCATCATCAACGGTAAGGTAAGCTATCCTCACCTATCTTGAGTTAAATACATTGATTATGTATGGATTTTAGCATGTAAATTGGTAGAAGTTTAGGAGTTTGAGGAAGACCTAGAAAATTGATATTCTTGGAATTTGACAACGATTTTGGGTATGAAATTGAGAGTAAATTATATATTTGAGTTCGTGAGGCTATGGGTAAACTTATTCTTCGAAAAGTTTGGGAAATCCAGGCACGTGGGCCCGAGGGCATTTTCGTCAACTTTTTGATCGAGGTTAGGAATTGCAATAAATTGGATTGTAATGAGTAATTGAGCATATATTAATGGATTTGCGTAATTATTGGCTAGCTTTGGAGCATTTAGCATCGATTCGAGTCTTCGGAAGGGCGTGGAATGCCGGTTATTGATCTTCGGAGCGAGGTGAGTCTCCTTTCTAACCTTGTAAGAGGGAATTGTCCCCATAGGTAAAATAATTGGTTATGTGCTCCTATTTGTGGGGGCTACGTACGCACGAGGTGACGAGAGTCCGTGCGTAGCTACTAATATGTGTGAGTCCGGGTAGTCTAGGACCCAAAAGCATGCTATACTTGGAATATTTGTAATCTTATTGACAGTTTGAATTGCTTAAATCACATCGAATTAGTAAATGAATTTCTAAAAAGATTAAACTTCATTTTCTTGAATTGTTAAAAGAGAATTGGCTTTTCCTTGGATAATTGTTCCCTGATAAATTCATGATTGACTGATTGTTGTGTTTATTTATATTTGACCGCGTCGCATGTATGATTCGCGAGCGGGGTAATAGATGCATCTATGGTTCGCGCCATTCGACCCTCTGGCAGTGCACAGTTTAAATATTATTGGATCGGGCCGTACGTCCTCGGCATGATTTGCGCATGCTTGTATTGCTTGCCTTGAAATTTATTTAAGTTGATATTGTTTCTTCCCGGCTTGAGAATAAATGTATAAATGATGAAAGGGAATGAGGGAATTTCCTATAAAAGAAAGAATTGTTTACTTGCTTCCTTCTGTTGAATTACAATCATGTTTATAAAATCCTCGATTTATTATATTATTGGACCACTAGTAAGTGTCGAAGTCGACATCTCGTCTCTACTTCTTCGAGGTTAGACGGGATACTTACTGGGTACACGTTGTTTTTGTACTCATACTACACTTGTTGTGCATTTTTGTTGCACAGGCACATGTACTTCTAGTGGCCTACTGGGCGTAGCAGCATGGATGATACGGAGACTAGGTGAGCTGCGTTTCTCGAGGTGACGCGCAGCCAGTATAGTCTCTTTCAGCGTATTGTATTTACTTCTGTCCAATTTGTATTCCGGACAGTGATTGTACTTTATTCGATCCTCTTAGTAATTGCTCATGCACTTGTGACACCGGGTTCTGGGATGTCTATGGGATTATTCAGTATTTTGAAATTGTTAAAGATATCATTATTTATTTAGTGAAATTTATTCTTTATTGTTTAAATGTATAAAAGAAGTGAATTCAGAAATATCTAAAACGAGAAGTTACTAGTTATTTAGTGTTGGCTTGCCTGACAGTGGTGTCCGGCGCCATCACGACCCTTAGTGGATTTTGGGTCGTGACAACATGGTATCAGAGCACTAGGTTCCTGTAGGTCTCACGAGTCATGAGCAAGTCTAGTAGAGTCTCGAGGATCGGTATGGAGACGTCTGTACTTATCTTTGGGAGGCTGCAGGACTGTTAGGAGTACTTCCCTTCTTGATTCCCCATCGTGCGATTTGATTCCTTGAGGCTTATGCCCCTGTTTCCTTCCTACTCGATCCTCTGCGATGCGAACCGCCTGTTATAAATCGAGAATTGAAGAATTGTAATGGTACTACCGGTGGGGTACGGAATGTTTCTTCCTGCATAGTTGTCTGAGCTATTATCGTCGCCTTGTGAAAGGATATTCTGTCGTTTATGCTCAGTAGCGGTGCTTCTAAGAGTTCTGAGGCTAGGCACAAGTTGCCTTGATGCTATGAACGATTGTTCCGCAGTATTGATATGATGGTAGGATTTTTGCCTACGTGTCGGGGCAGTTAATGACTTGAAGGGAGGTTTACTCAGTGCACGATCTAGAGGTTCGGTATTTTATTCCCGGTAGGGGAAGGGAAATCGGACTAAGAATAGTCAGATGTGGGCTAATTGAGTAACGAGACTTGGTATTTGCGAGCGTGGTGGAGTTTTCTTCTATGATGAGGTGTCGTTGTCCTAATTGAACGTACTAAGTTCGCCGGTGTTATGATCTTTTACAATTCGCCTTTGGGGTAAGATATTGTGAAGTAGTATTGAAGATGCGGCTGTCAGATATCGCAGGGTGCGGTAGTGCAGGATTGAATCAGTGTTCCTAATGTCGACAGTTTGAGGAAGATGATCTTCGGAAAGGTTTAAATTTAGCAGCAATTGTGGGTTCAAGTGCCACAAAGATAGATTTTATATAAGGCAACAACTGAGCAGCAAAGGATGAGGAAGGACATGTGGGGAGTGTCAGGCGGTGGTTAAAATTTCTAGAAGGCCAAGTATAAGAAGCAAAGGTCGAGTAGTCGACTAAAGGGGTAATTGGATTTCCTTTTCAGAGTTCGTTTTCCTTTTGTCACGTTCGAGTTCATAGCCTATTGGCACATTGTGGCATCATATGAGACTTTTTATCATGTCCGAGGTGGCTTATTACCTGAGAGGTTCGTACTGGGTGAGACGAGATCATTGGATTTAGGATCAGTGCAACCTGATTACATGAAGTATATTAAGGAGCAAATACCATTATTTGGTTCAGAATGAGGTGATGGTTCTTGTCAGGAGTATAGGCCAGATGAATTGTTGGTTCGACAGTTGGTTATGAATTTCTACACACCTTTTCCGTCTTGGCGGTATTGTAAGAGTCAGAGCAAGACCTATGTAGGTCATGAGGTGCAATGGGAGCATCAGATTCGTGGAATTTCGATTTATTCGATCAGAGAATGCTATTGTGGTCCTGTGAGTAAAGTGGTGCAAGGCGTGAATTCAGCTAAGATATGCAGTTGTGTTTTGGTGCTGCGTGTAGTTATTGATACGGTGAGCGTATGTTGGAACAGGCCTGGCAGAGAATTTCGGACGTTGAAACTGGGCTCCAATGCTTATTTGCCTAAATGAAAGAGGTTATCTTTAGATTTGATCGAGCTGATGTGCCCAACTGAGTTGTGGTAGCACGGGTAGGTGCACGAGGTATTAAGCAGTGATTCCAGATAACCCCAGCACAATTCCTAGCACGTTCGAGGACGAATGTATGTTTAAGTGGGAGATGATGTAACGACCCGACCGGTCGTTTTGAGCCCTAGCGCGCCGTTCAGCAGTTCGAGGCCATGAGCAGCTTCAATTCAGGCATTACGACTTGTACGCATGGGCGGAATTGAATTTCGGGAAGTTCCGGGTTGATTCGGAAGGAGAATTTTCATTTCGGAAGCTTTAAGTTGAAAGAATCAACTAGGATTAGATTTTTGAGTAAACAACCTCGGAATCGGGATTCGAAGGCTCCAGCAGGTTCGTATGATGATTTCGGACTTAGGCGTATGCCCGGATCGGATTTTGGATGACTCGGGAGCATTTTGGCGCCTATTTTAGAAGTTAGCATTTTGGAAGAAATTTCATAAGTTTGGGTTGCAGTGCATTTAAGTGTTACCGACGTCCGTTTGGGAATCCGAGTCTGGGTAGCTCCGTATGGTGATTCTGGTGTTGGGAGCGCGATCGGAAGTGAATTCGGAGGTCCGTGGGTCATTTTGGAGTCATTTGGCTAAAGATAGAAATTTGAAGGTTTTTGAGAAGTTTGACCGAAAGTGGACTTTTTGATATTGGGGTCGGAATCTGATTCCGAAAGTTGGAGTAGGTCAGTAATGTCGAATATGACTTGTGTGCAAAATTTGAAGTCATTCGGACGTGATTTGATAGGTTTAAACATCGAAAGTAGAAGTTTGGAATTCTAAAGTTCATAAAGCTTGGATTGGAGGTCGATTCGTGATTTTAGCGTTGTTTTATATGATTTGAGGCCTCGAGCAAGTCCGTAACGTGTTTTGGAACAGGATGGTATGATTGGTTGGGGTCACGGGGGCCTCGGGTGGATTCCGGGTGGTTAACAGATCGAATTTGGAGTTTGAAGAAGAGCTGTAGTTGCTGGTTGCTGGTGTAACCGCACCTGCGACACTAGGGCCGCAGGTGCGGAGCCGCAGAAGCGGCCCTATGGTCGCAGATGCGGAATTTGGCGGAAGAAAGCTGGGACCGCAGATGCGATCGTTTTGCCGCAGATGCGGGACCGCATCTGCGGAAAAGAGGGCGCATAAGCGGAATGGACTGGGGAGCCCCGGACCGCAGAAGCGGCAATTGGTCTCGCACCTGCGGAACAGCAGAAGCGGTCAAGTGACCGCAGGTGCGGAAAGTGCTGGAGGCAGAGAATATTTTAAAAATCGGGATTTGGCCATTTTCACTCATATTTTCTTGGCTTGGGCGATTTTTGAAGGGTTTCAAGAGGGGATATTCATCATCAACGATAAGGTAAGCTATCCTCACCTATCTTGAGTTAAATACATTGATTATGTATGGATTTTAGCATGTAAATTGGTAGAAGTTTGGGAGTTTGAGGAAGACCTAGAAAATTGATATTCTTGGAATTTGACCACGATTTTGGGTATGAAATTGAGAGTAAATTATATATTTGAGTTCGTGAGGCTATGGGTAAACTTATTCTTCGAAAAGTTTGGAAAATCCGGGCACGTGGGCCCGAGGGCGTTTTTGCCAACTTTTCGATCGGGGTTAGGAATTGCTATAAATTGGATTGTAATGAGTAATTGAGCATATATTAATGGATTTGCATAATTATTGGCTAGCTTTGGAGCATTTAGCATCGATTCGAGCCTTCGGAGGGGCGTGGAATGCCAGTTATGGATCTTCAGAGCGAGGTGAGTCTCCTTTCTAACCTTGTAAGAGGGAATTGTCCTCATAGGTAAAATAATTGGTTATGTGCTCCTATTTGTGGGGGCTACGTACGCACGAGGTGACGAGAGTCCGTGCGTAGCTACTAATATGTGTAAGTCCGGGTAGTCTAGGACCCAAAAGCATGCTATACTTGGAATAATTGCAATCTTATTGACAATGGAATTTCTTAAATCCTATCGAATTGGTAAATAAATTTCTAAGAGGATTAAACTTTATTCCTTAAATCATTAAAAGAGAATTGGCTTCTAATGGGATAAATGTTCCCCGTAAAATTTTTAATTTGCTGTTTGAGCATGTATTTCTATGTGTACCTGCATCGCATGTATGGTATGCGAGCAGGGTGATTGTTTATTTAAATTTGACCGCTTCGCATGTATGGTTCGCGAGCGGGGTAATAGATGCATCTATGGTTCGTGCCGCTCGACCCTCGGCAGTGCACAATTTACATTTCTATTGGATCGGGCCGTACGACCTCGGCGTGAGTTGCGCATGCTTGAATTGCTTGTCTTGAGATCTATTGATATTGCTGTCTGCTCTCCCGACTTGAGATAATTGTTAATTAATGGATTATG
>NW_017671311.1:108799-112684 GCF_001879085.1 Nicotiana attenuata | reverse complement strand
GTATTTAAAATCAAATTATAAAATGTCAAGAATCTAAAAGAGAAAAATAAAGTAAGATACTTACCTTAAATCCAGAATTTAATCATGAAGGAAGTTCATGGAACAATTGACAATCATTATGCTCAATCCCAAAGCTTCTACTCAATAGGTTAGAGTCTCGTGCTGATAACGTGTTATAAAACAATAAAAGAAGAAGAAGAGTATTGCAAAGAAAAGTAGGGAGAGAGAATTCTTATTGAATTTTGGGATGAATTACAATGGAATAGAACCCTCTATTTATAGGGAAAGTGATTTAGCCACCAAGTAATAATCCCTAAAATCTCTCTAAATATAAACATTTACTATAAATAAAATTCTATTTATAACATAGACAAGTTTTTTCAATGTTTCCCAATTTCATTGTCAAATTAGTGTTATGCATATTGAACTTCCTATATACTTCAAAAGGAGGTTTTGGGGTTGTTATTTCAGTAAAGTGTCTTCCCATTTTTCACATCACTATTTAGTGGACCATCTTACCTCAAAAAATAAATTTTTAATTAATTAAGACTGGTCGTGAATGGATCTCAAAAAGAAGGGAAACATTATCTGTACTAGAGGTGGTGGATTTATGTCAGTTGTCACATTTTTGCGTAACGGACTAAATTAAAGGCTGCCACCAGTAGAACAGTACGGCATTGCCATTGCAATATAGGATAAACTATGCAATCGCACTTCATTGTTCCTATTTATATCAAGTTGGGTATAGTTTTAGATCGGAAGTTACTTTTGGAACTTGAAATGTCTATTCCAAAGATATGGTCAGAAAGTCCGATATGATCACCCTCGGGGCATCTCCGGTCCTGCCCCATTTCTTTATAATGGAGCTATTTTTGTCAAAATGTGGCTCCAATACTCTCCATTATTGCCCCCAAAATGAGGGATAAATAATGTTACTTTAAATATGGAGTGACAGTATTCATTCTTACTTTATTATTATTTTTATTATTTAACGCTTTTAATTTATCTCTTTATATATGCCTAATTATGTTTAATCAATATCTTTATATATTAATTTTACATCTTAACTATGGCGTATAGTTTTGATAAATTAATTTTCGTGCATTTATTATTTTTGTGTAAAATTGTAAGTTAATTTTATTATAAGTTATAATTGAATCTCAATGATTTCACTTTTATTATATATATATATATATATATATATATATATATATATATATATATATATATATATATATACNATATACACTATTTGCTTACAAATTATATTATTTAAAAATTTATGGTATAAAATAATTTTATATTAAATTATATGTGATGAATATGTAAAAAAGAAAAAAGATAGAATTTATTTAATAGAAATAAGAAAATAAAATTTTGAATAAAAGATAATAATATAATATTGAAGAGAGAGAAAAATATAAAATGGAATATTCTTGTTTGGAGTAAAAAATAGAGTAATGGTTGCAGTAACTTTACTCCATTTTGGAGGAGAAAATGGAGGCAAGGGTTGGGGATGGCCTCATTGGATCGAAACAGTAAGTTGTCATGCGGACTGGGGCGTAAGCAGAGTTTTTCGTAAGCGATGTCGACAATTTTAAAAAGTGAATAAACAAACAAATATAACAGTGATGCTATATTAAAAAAAGATTCTAATTATATCAATAAAACGCAATATACTACAATATTATAACTTTTCTCGACGAGTTTTTACTTTTTGAAATGTAATCATAAAGCGTCATATAGTACTATATATTTTTTAAATAAGGCATCAGAGAATCACTCATATTTAAATAAATTTCAAGGACTTAAAAATAATTCTTTCACTGTGTAGACATGAGTTTGGGATGAATCTTCTAAAGTATGCTAGATTTCCTTACAGACTTTTCAATTCATGAATATCCTGAGGCTCAGACATTTTAAAAATTACATCAACTTTGGCTTGGTCAATTTTGATCCCTCTATGTCGGACAATGAGACTTCGGAACTTTCTAGAAGTAACTCTAAAGACACATTTCAATGAATTCATCCTAATTTGGTACCTACGGAGCAACTTAAACACCATTCTCAAGTCTTCAGTTGGTCGTTCCTGTTTCTTGATTTTACCACCCAGTCGTCAACATAGCATTCAACATTCTTGTGGAGAATGTCATCCAAAATATTCTGCATAGCTGTCACGACCTGGATTTCCCACCATCGGGAGCCGTGATGGCGCCTACTAATGGGAGCTAGGCAAGCCAAAATTAATCACTCTTTCATTAACAACATATTCCATTTAATAATTATCGGCAATGATACAAAAGCAACGAAATTAAATACTAAGCGGAAGTCTCAATGTTATAGAAAGCTGAATAAAAATGCGGAAAATCTCAACAAAGCCTCTACCCAAGACTGGTGTCACAGTTTCACAGACGGTTTAAGAGTACTACACATAAAGGTCTAAAAGAAATAACTCGACACTGTCTCCAGAAATACATGAAAGAAATAGGAATATAGATGAAAGGAGGCGCCGGGGCCTGCGAACGCCTGCAAGGCTACCTCGGGTCTCGCTGGGCTGAAAGCCTGCTCCCACTCTATTGCTGCTGCTGAAGCCTGGGATCTGTGCAAAATAGCACAGAGTGTAGTATCAGCACAACCGACCCCATGTGCTGGTAAGTGCCTAGCCTAACCCCGACGAAGTAGTGACGAGGCTAGGACCAGACCACCAAATAAACCTGTGCAGATATATATACAACTACAACGGAAAAGTAGCAAGAAAATAACAATTTAAGCTGGGGAAGGGAGCATGCTTCAGGGGCAACAGTTAGAAATAGAATTTCAGGAATAATAAAGCGTACATCTACAATTTAACTTCTAGCAGTAAATGAAGAGATAAGGCAACTTTTATATTCAACTCATCTAGTTGCAGGCGTGCAACCCGATCCCAATTCTCAATATCTCGTGGTAGGCGTACCACCCGCTCCCATTTCAATATCACTCGTGGTAGGCTTACCACCCGCTCCCATTTCAATAAATCAACAGTTCCTCTAAAAAAAATTTACTCTAACAAACGCAACAATTCATACGAGTTCATAAGACAACAAGTACACCAAATTTATGATTTACTAAGGAAACCAAATAACGACAAATAGCAACTAATTATCGATTATAAGGGGGGGGGGGGCAATTAGGCAATTTAGTAATTTATGTGTTGAATGTCACGTAAAAATTAGGTCACATAATCATGTAGCAATTAAGGCATAAATTCAAGACACAACGTTGCGCAAGGACACCTTGGTTCAATAATAACCAGTAACACGATAAAGGGAAATGCCAATGTAAAGAATCACAAAAATAATGGAATAAGACAAGTAATGCACTTGAACTGATAACAACAAGAAAATCAATAAATAGACGTAATGACAACATAACTCAATTATCAGCAAAGAAGTCAGGAAAATCAAAGACAAATGCACGGCATCACCCTTCGTGCTTTTACTCTCATCCTCACCAAGCAATTAGAGTAACAAAATGTGCACGGCATCACCCTTCGTGCTTTTACTCTCTTTCCTCACATATAATCAATAGAATTGGCACGGAATGGTACATCGTGCAGCACGGCATCACCCTTCGTGCTTTTACACTCATATCATGGCACGGAATGTTCCTTCGTGCATTAGTAATCATATCATGGCACGGAATGTTCCTTCATGCATTAGTATTCATATCACAATCGTGCACGGCATCACCTTTCGTGCTTTATCACTCGTCCTCACCCAAACAACAATCACACACAATGGGGCGAGGGAATAGACAAACAAAATAGAAATCCCGACAAGGGAACAATAACACAATTTCAATATCCCGGCAAGGGAGAAAAGTCTACCAACAGCAAACATCCGGCAA
>NW_017671311.1:82982-108779 GCF_001879085.1 Nicotiana attenuata | reverse complement strand
TCGATATAAGGTAGGGGGGGGGGCAATTAGGCAATTTAGTAATTTATGTGTTGAATGTCACGTAAAAATTAGGTCACATAATCATGTAGCAATTAAGGCATAAATTCAAGACACAACGTTGCGCAAGGACACCTTGGTTCAATAATAACCAGTAACACGATAAAGGGAAATGCCAATGTAAAGAATCACAAAAATAATGGAATAAGACAAGTAATGCACTTGAACTGATAACAACAAGAAAATCAATAAATAGACGTAATGACAACATAACTCAATTATCAGCAAAGAAGTCAGGAAAATCAAAGACAAATGCACGGCATCACCCTTCGTGCTTTTACTCTCATCCTCACCAAGCAATTAGAGTAACAAAATGTGCACGGCATCACCCTTCGTGCTTTTACTCTCTTTCCTCACATATAATCAATAGAATTGGCACGGAATGGTACATCGTGCAGCACGACATCACCCTTCGTTCTTTACACTCTTTCCTCACAATAGCAAATAATGCACGGCATCACCCTTCGTGCTTTACTCTCTTCCTCACCCAAACAACGATCACAAACAAGGGCAAGGGAACAAACAAATAATAATAGGAATCCCGGCAAGGGAACACAATAAAACAAATAAATCCCGGCNGTGTTGTTGCGGCGTGCAACCCGATCCACAAATATATAGTGTTGTTGCGGCGTGCAACCCGATCCACAAATATATAGTGTTGTTGCGGCGTGCAACCCGATCCACAAATATTAATAACACAACCTCACCCAATAAACAATCACAAACAATGGGGGCGGGGGATAGACAACAGTAATAGAAATCCTGGCAAGGGAATTACTATAACCACACTAGTTCCAACATCTAACTACCACAACTATAACTAACCTATTACAACACTTAACCACCTCAGCTATATCTAACCTATTACCACACTTAACCACATCATCTTTAACTATAGTCATCACACAACAAATGGAAGCATTAACCTAAGCGACCCTAGTATCAGTTAAGGACACAATGCAGAGGAATCACCACTCAACAATAGCCCGCTAAGAGGGCAACATAATGATCTCTTCTCTTTCTCGCTTTTACTTAACAATTCTCTTCACAACTTCGAGCAAATGCTCCAGAGGTTCAATTATCACTTATACTTCCGCAATTCGTTCTACAACTGGAGCCGATGCTCCTCAATGTTCATAAATCGCATTTCTTTCCACAATTTTACACAACAAACAGAAATACACACCAATGCATGGATAATACAACGAAGCCATGAAAGTCACAATATCAGACTCACGGTCATGCTAGACACCAATGTATAGGTACTCGTCACCATGCTTATACATCGTACTCAATCAATTAGCAAATCGCAAACAAGACTCAACTACTATTCCCTCAAGCTAGGGTAAAACCAAACACTTGCCTCAACTTCCACGGCCAAATCAATCCACAACGACCGCTTTCCCTTTCGAATTAGGCTCCAACTCAATCAAATCTATACAATAAGGACTTCATAATATTAATAATAGCTAAACAAACTAAACCCAATGCCTAAATATGAATTTCTAAGCTTTCTTCCCAAAAATTCCAAAATTGCCCCCGGGCCCGCTTGGCCAAAACACGAGTTCAGACCAAAATTAAACCCCCCATTCATCCACAAGCCCGAATATATAATTTGTTTTCAAATCCGACCCCAAAACGAGGTCTAAATTAAAGAAAATTAAAAAACCCTAATTCTACCCATTTCCCCCAATTTCCACCCTAATCTATGTGATTTAAGCGTAGGAATTTGGTAAATAATGATGAAAAATNCAACTCAATCAAATCTATGAAATAACGACTTTACAACATTAATATAAGCTAAACAAATCAAACCCAATGCCTAAATATAGTTTTCTAAGCTTTCTTCCAAAAATTTCAAAAATCATCCCCGGGCCCGCTTGGTCAAAACCCGAGGTTCGAACCAATTTCATATCACCCATTCCCCCACGAGCCTGAATATACAATTTGTTTTCAAATCCGACCCCAAAACGAGGTCTAAATTAAAGAAAATTAAAAAACCCTAATTCTACCCATTTCCCCCAATTTCCACCCTAATCTATGTGATTTAAGCGTAGGAATTTGGTAAATAATGATGAAAAATGAAGAAAACAAGTTGGAATTTACTAACCCAAGTGGTCTTGGAGAAAGGGGGCTTCAATGGACGTCTAAGTGCTTGGAGAAGAAAGGAGTTCGTGTATTTTTGAAGGAATCCCGTAGCTACTGTGTTCTGAAATTTAAAATATAACTGGCGAAATTTACCCTTCGCGTTCGCGAGATGGAGGTCGCGTTCGTGAAGGATGGGCTGGTCAAAGCATCACGAACGCGGAAAGTCAAACGCGAACGCGTAGAAGGAAGAGGCTGGGGTCCAGGGAGTTGGCCTACGCGAACGCGTGGACCTACATGCGAACGCGATGAGGAAAAACTGGGACCCTACGCGAACGCGGTCTAGCCATCGCGAACACGAAGAAGGAAAGAGGGTTGGGCCCTTGGAGTTCAATAACTCTATGCGAACGCGAAGCAATGAATGCGAACTCGATGAAGAATGAAGCTGAAGCTTCGCGAACGCGTGAGATACTTCGCGAACGCGAAGAAGAAGCTGAGTTCTGCAACAGCTGAAGGAAACCTGCACATTTCCTAAGTTCAAAACCACCCCGGAACACCTCCGAAACACTCCCGAGCCCTCGGGGCTCCTAACCAAACACATACACTAACTCAACAACATCCTACGAACTTAACCGTGCGATCAAATCGCCAAAATAACATCATGAACGAGGAATCAAACCTTAAAATCACTAGTTTTTCTTCAAACTTCATAAACTTTCAAATTTAGAATTTCAAGTCCGAAACACATCAAATGACGTCCAATCTCAACCAAATTTTACAGAAAGCCTTAAACCATATATAAGACTTGTACCGGGCGTCGGAACCAAAATACGAGCCCGATACCACAGTCTTTTAATCAAATTTCATTTCCAATTTTCTCAATAATTTCAGAAAAACAATTTCATAGAAAAATTCATTACTCGGGCTCTAGGCCTCGAAATTCGACTCCGGGCATATGCCCGAGTCCTATATTTTTCTACGGACCCTCCGGGACCGTCAAATCACGGGTCCGGGTCCGTTTACCAAAAATGTTGACCGAAGTCAAATATATTCATATTAATATCAAAATTTAGCATTTTTCACACAAAATTCATATTTAAGCTTTCCAGCTACGCGCCCGGACTGCGCACGCAAATTGAGGCAACCCTAAATGAGGTTTTCGAGGCCTCGGAAGCACGAGATAAGTAAGAAAACAGGTGATGACCCTTTGGGTCGTCACAATAGCCCTTTGGTAAGTAGCGCCAGCATTCTTCAAGCCAAAATGCACTACCTTGTAGCAATAAAGACCCTTGGGGGTGTGGAATGCAGTAAGCTATTCATCTTTTGGTGCCCTATAAATTTGGTTATAGCCCGATGAACCATCATGACATTGCCTCGTACCCAGTGGTAGCGTTAATAATGATCTCTAGAATAGGAAGCCATAATTCATCCTTAGGGCATACATTGTTGAGGTCTCTAAAGCCAACACGCACTCGAACTTGACTATTTTTCTTTCTCACTGGGACAATACTTATTACTCATATTGGGTATTTAACTTCACGAATAAAGCCAGCTTCAATGAGTTTGTTAACTTCACTTTCAATCATGGGAACCATGTCTGACCTAAAGCGCCTTTGAGCTTGCTTAGCAGGACGAGTGCAATTCTTGACTGCAAGGTGATGGACTACTCCAAGCCATGCATCTCCTTGTAACTCCAAGCAAAGAGATACTTAAACTCCTTTAGTAACTTAATATAAGTGCTTTCTTCATCAACTACTAATAAAGTACTTAGGTAGGTAGGCCTCGATTTTTCATTAATGCCAAGGTTAACTTTTTTTAAAGTATCAACTGTTGTCTTCACCCCTTCTTCAAGTTCAGGCGGAGCATCTTTTGCATCTTTATCTTCTTGTGAGTCCCCATCATTGAAAGATGTGTCATAACACGATGAAGTATCCCCAATTTCTCGTCATCCTGCATTAGAGATGAAGTACTTCGCCCGTCTTGTGTAGTAACATAATACGAACAACCCATATTTTCTTCGTCTTCATCGCGTTCCTTAGTATAGACCACATTATATGGCTTTACCTTTAGTAATCCCTCATATGAAACTACAAGTTTACTTGTCGCCTTATTCTAAAAGTAACCTTATTTTTGAAATCCTTAGAGGTCTTCTGGATCCTGACCGAAGCGGGTATTCTTGTGTTTGGATAATGTTTTTTGAATTTATTGTTCTTATTCAATGGACCTAATCTCTCACACGGAAGTCTTCACAGTTGATTTTCCAAGTCAATCAAAGTCAGAATGCCTGTTAGAAGTGACAAATTTATCTTCCATAGTGATATAAATATTCCTTGCCTTTCTTATGGAGATGCGCACAGGTACGAGTTGTTTATATCCCAAAACTTTACGTGGTTTCCTCGTAGCAGCTTCTGATGGGAGCTTCCCTAACTTTGAATTCTCATTGGGATTGTATCTAGCCTTTGCAAAGAACTTGTAAGCATTAGGATCAAAACCTTCATCCGTATGCTTCGTAGGCAGTGCTATATTTTGTGGCTTATTCTGAGACGCAGACTTTCTAAGTAGCTTTAAGGATAACTTTATCACCTCAATCCATTTTATCACGAGAGTTAACCCGTTTAGCTTGTTAGTTTGGAGATTGATGATTCACCTTCTTTCTCTATCTTTGGGATGTAATGAAGTATAAGAGCTACCTTCTTGCCAGAAGAAATGGCGTTCCCTCCATGATATTTATTCGGATTTTGACTTTGCCCTCAACCACCTCAGCTCTTTTAGTTGTGAACTCGTCATTCTTGACCTTCATGACATCATCAGCTTTTAGCTCCTTCACAACGTGGTTCTTCAAGTAGAACTTTGCATTAGAAAAATGTGACTCAGCCTCGATGAAAGGCTTATCATCAGCAACTATCTTCTTCTTGACACCTCCCCCGTAGTACTTCTGACATTGATGGTAGGTAGATGGAATCACTCTATTTTCATGAATCCAAGGCCTTCCAAGCAAGATATTGTATGAAGTCTTTGCGTCGATCACATGCAACCACGCACTTGAATGCATATCTCTAATAGTGATCCCTAATTTGATAGTGCTTATGGCTTTTTGCCCCCCTTGGTTGAATCCTTGAATCATCAAATGGCTTTCTGAGAGTTCATCCACAGGAATGCGAAGTTCCTTCATGGTGCGAATTGGCTAGATGTTCACTGAGGATCCTCCATCAATAAAGATTCAATTTACCCTTTGATCACGTATATAGCCAACCATGTATAGCGGGCGATTATGAGGAGTGTCACCTATTAGAAGGTCATCATTCGTGAATGTGACTCTTTCCTCGCAAACATTAACTTCCTGAAGAATGGACTCGATGGGATTTTCCGAAGATGGTGCTAACGGTAAGTCATTACTCGTTTCTTCTCCTTTATTAGCATTGCAACAAGAGGCATCGATACCATCATAGGAAATCTTTGTGCAGAACCAACTTGTGAAGAAATCCTCCAAAGTCACTGGATGTCATGGCTTTTGAGTGTGGTGCACCTCGAATTTTGCTTTCTTCAAATGCTTAATTGGATGTCGTCCTCGGTCTTTTTACCATCATTTTCCTTGTTGGTTGTTCTATTGATTCTTTTCGTGGGCTTCTTTTATGGCGTCTACAACGAGTCACCAAAGTCCAACCTTTATCATCATCAGGCTAACCAACTTCGATTTTGTTATTCTCCAGTAATTCTTCATCTTTGATTTCTTTTAAACTGCATTACTCATCTTGACTGAATGAGCCAAAGGTGATAGAGGCTCGGTTTGCAATTGCCTTCTCATCTTTAAACATGATCTTCTTTTCACGGTCCAAGTCCATAACTTTGTCCTTAAAAACAAAGCACTTCTCAAGAGCATGACTCACATGTCGATGATATTTGCAATAATTTGGGACATCAGTTTACCTAGCTTCATTTGGCCGCTTCATCTTCGGAAGTAAGATGAAGTTCAATGAGCTTTAACTCGAGGAGTTCTTTAAAATATGGCATGCACATCAGAATCTAGAAACGGGTACTCCTTTTCTTGCATTTCTTTTATAGTCAACTTTCCACTTGGCTTATCTTGAAATGAGGTATACCTTGCACTCTACTTCTTGCTCACTTTCATTGTGAACTTCACAGGTGATGTGTGGACACCCATAGCTTCTTTTTTTCTGACTTGGGTATGAACTTGCTCCATTTCTTGACTTCTTGCTTGTCGTTCCCTTTTTTAGGCTCGTAGATAGGAAATCTTTCATTTCTTGCAGAGGCCATACTTCACTCCATGTCATGGGCAAGAGCGGCAAGTTCTTCGAATATCCTATGCTTGATGCCTTGTAGGATGTAACGAAGTCCCCAATTCATACCTTGGATGCACATCTCTATGCCACAACCTTCGTTAAGCCTATCTTTGCAGTTGAGGCTTGCATTCCTTCATCGATTGGTAAAGTCTATTACAGGTTCATTCTTCCATTAACGAGTATCTATAAGTTCCACCATACTCGCAATGCACCTTGTTATATAAAATTGGTTAAGGAACTTTTGCTCTAGTTTATACCAGTTATCAATAAATCCAGCCTTGAGATTTGTATACGAATTTCCTTTTAGCGAGTGAACAAACTGCTTCATGAGGTAATCTACATAAGTCCCAGCATTATTGCATCTCTTAATGAAATGTGCCACATGTTGCTTTGGATTGCCTTTGCCATCAAACTTTGAAATTTTTGAGGTTGATAACGAACATGTATCTTCAACATATCGATCCTTGCAGTGTACGGCTTCGTGTATTTAACAGAGGACTTAGAATCAACTTCATACTTATTTTTTGTAGTTCCTTCAATAAACTCCTTCAGTTGATTGATTGCAATCATTCCTTCTGAAGAGACTGGGATTTCCTTGGTGGATACCACTTGTCGTGGGGGAGGATCAATCTCTTGAACTTCTAGGTGCTTGCCAGGTGCATGGCTGGATTCTTCTTCCATCAAGAGTCCTACCCTATCTGTTAACTTATCAATTCTAGAATCTTGGTTTTGCATGCATTTGGTAAAGCTACTGATTGCTTATGTCAAGTTTGCCAATTGCTCCTCCAAAGATGAAGCGTTCGTCACCATTGCTTGCATGATTGTTATGGACAATGAAGAGTAGCATGGATTGTCACAAAATTTATCCTCGATTGGCTCACATTATGCAGTGTAAGTAAGGAGGATTCATCACTTGAAGTATCATCATCTTCCTTCACATCAAAGCTCTTGGATCTGGAGAGGTTAAGCAAAGCTAGAGTTTTCTTAATCATTTCAGCAACATTGCTTCCTCTTTTAGGTGCGTTCGTAAAGGATCTTGCTCCTTTTGCGGATAGGGATTAATATGGACGACCCTTGGAGTGCTTGTTGTCCGAAAGAGCTTGCTTTGCTCCTTATAACTGGTCCAAAGCTTCCAAAGGTAACATCGATGATGTTTTTCACATCAGTATAGAACTTGGAATTAACAGCCTTAGTAGAAGTTGATCTGGAGTTAACTCTTTGAAGCATTTCAATGTTCTTGAACTTTGATGATTGAAAAGATGAGATGAGAGGTAGATATTGTCCCACTGTGCGTGCCAAAATTTATAGATAATAAATTTGCGTCAAGAAAAATAATCGAGACCGAAAAATATTGTAACAATCGTAATATTTGATTTCAAACAATATGAGTGTTACATTCTCTATGATTCCTTGGATTCTTCTTTCCAGCAGTAAATAAATTCAAGGCCTCTGAGTTTGATCCTGAATTTGAGTTTAATTGGATTTATCCGTCATGAACACTTTGATGATCACCATGAATAGTGATAAGAACTAGTAATCTTGATCTTGAACACCTTATATTTGATTTCGTTCTTGATCTTAAATTTGTTTTGTTGAACTTGAACTTGATTGCTTTAGAAAAATTTACGGTGTTTGATCCACGAGCTCTCTCGTTATGATTCTGGTGGTCCTTAGTGAGTTATGAAGACCCCTATTTAAAGTTTTGTAAGAGAAGAGTTGTAATGATAAGAAACTCTTTTTGACCAATCAGATTGAAGCATTGGTCGCATTTGATAAGCCAAAACATGTCACTTGCACATATTGCGCAGTTTCATTGGTCTTTTAAGTTGACTTGGCATGCCTTTTCATTTTGATATGTGGCATGATCATATTGGCTCTATCCATTTGACTTGTCATGCCACGTCATTTGACACGTGGCACCAAATTGGACATCTAGGAGGATGACATCTTGGGCTTAATAAAGTGGACTCATCATTTCTAGCTCAACTAAATGGGTTAGCCCAATGGATTAAGACTTATTTATTTAATCCATATATATTAAACTTATATAATTAATTTAACTATATCAGCCCATAATATTTATTTGTGATTATGAGGTCCCGGGCCTCGGGTGTGTTTCGGATGAGTTTTGGACCATTTCTCTAAGTTTTAGTTTGCTGTCAGCTGATGTTTGGTTTCCTTCTTCGTAATTTCAAAAAGGAAATCGCGATCGCAAAGTTCTACTTAGTGGCTGGCGGGATTTGTGCATCGCGTTTGCGAAGCTTTATGAGGTTGTGTATCACGAACGCGAGCGGGGAGCCGCGTTCGCGTAGAAGGAAGATGAGGCTGAGGGGTGGCACACGTTTGTTCTTTGCGATCACGTAGCTTTGAGCGTTTGGTCATCGCGTTTACGACTAGCATGTCGCATTCGCGTAAGAGGCTTTGAGAGTTGGGCATTTTGTACTTCGCGATCGCGACGATACCTGGGTATATTATACAGTACTCTATTTCGAGGGTTTGAGTTATTATATCACATTTTGAGTTAGAGAGCTCGGTTTTGGGCGATTTTGGAGGGGATTTTTACGATTTAGATTGGGGTATGTGTTTTTTACTCGAATTTGATTATATTTCATGATTCCATCCTTATTTTTATTATTTAATTAGTGATTTAAATTGGAGAAATTGGAGGTTTTTGTAAAAGGTTTTCTAAAACGTAATTTGAGGATTTGAAGATCTATTTGAGGTTGGAATTGGATGACTTTGGTATGGCTGGACTCGTATTGGAATGAGTGTCCGAAATTTATAAGTTTGGTCGGGTTCCGAGGAGCGAGCCCATTGTTGACCTTTTTAGTTAACTTTTTAATTTTCATTAAAGATCAAATTTTTATTATCTGGAAATGCTTCCTATGGCTTTTATTTATGATATTAAGTTATTTTGGCTAGATTCGAGCCGTTCTGAGTTTGATTTACGCCGGAAGGGCTTATCAGTGGATTGATATAACTTGTTTGATGTAAGTATCTTGCCTAACTTTGTGGGGGGAAACTACTCCTTAGCATTTTGGGTTGATTGTACTATTTGAATTATGTGAAAGACGTGTACACGAGGAGACGAGCGTGGACACGGGCTTATATGTAATATTTGACCGATTTAGACTCTTAGGTTACTTTTAAGCACTTAAATGAAGTTATAATTATTTGTCCTATCTTTCGTAGTGAAGTTTATTCCTACGGGCCTTATTTGAAGTGGTTATTACACGTGCTAGTTTTCATTGTCGAGGTTTCCCTTATGTGCCTTTAATTATAGTTGTTGTTACATGCTATCTTTCCAGTGTTGAGTTATTCTCATGCATTTAGTTGTAGTTGCTATTTCATGCTTTCCTTTTAATTGTTAAACTTATGTTACATACTTGAATTAAAAGTTTCCATTTCATGGGAATATCTTCATTGTGAGTTATTGAAGTTGTAGTTGTGATAGCTATTAATACATTGAGGTTGAAGTTGTTGGTTACCGAGATATCTTTCTTGTTGAGTTGGTTCTCATTCATTTTGTTAGATTCTTGAACACATTGGGGTCGAGCAGTGGGTTGTGTTGTGGTAACATTGGTATTGTTGATTTTTGCAATGTTATGGCATATAGGCACGTATGGTGCGAGTTGATTAATGTGTTGTGATAATGATGTGCATGCCGCAGTATAAAGATAGGGGTTGATGTGCATGCAACGAGATAAGGTGGGATTTATATGCGTGTTGATAGTAAGGGAATTTATTTAAGCCACGCGGTGAGATAAGGGGGCTAAAGCGCGTGTAGCTATTTCGGAAAAAATATTTTAAAATATAAATGTAAGGGTCACGCGGCGATATAAGAAGATTCTGATTGTAAATTGTTAAAATTTTGATAAGAAGTGTAGTGCCTCAGTTGTGATTCTTGTTGTACATTCTGTGTTAAAAAGGCTTGTTGATGAACACTTATTGTTATTTACTTTATTATTTTACTTGTATTTGACTGTATTTGATTACTTCATGTTCTTATCATATGCTCATTCTTGTTGTCCTTTATTGTCTAAATATCCGTTAATAGCCTTATATCATTGAACTGTTTTGTTGTTATTTATTTCTTTGTCCTCTATTATTAGATTGCACTAATATTTTGCCAAATTTCTATGTCTAGTAGGTGTCTTGACCTAGCCTCATCACTACTCTACCGAGGTTAGACTTGATACTTACTGGGTACAATTATGGTTTACTTACGCTATGCTTCTGCATAATTTTGTGCAGATCCAGGTACTTCTGCTTGTAACGGCCTGGTCGGTTATTTTAAGTATTATAGCCTCATTCCCTCATTTATTGCTTATTCTATTCTCATTTGTTGTTATGTGGCTTGCCGGGGTGGTTGGTTTGGTTTCGGGGTTGTTTCGGAATGAGTTGGGACACTTAGTCCCAAGGTTAGAAGCCTAAGTTGAAAGAGTTTATCGGATGTTGACTTATGTGTAAATAACTCTGGAATGGAGTTTTGATAGTTTCGATAGCTCCGCATGATAATTTTGGACTTAGGAGTGTGTCGGGATATTGATTTGGAGGTCTGTAGATGATTTTGGCTTCAATTGGCGAAGGTTGGAAAAGTTGAAATTTGGAGAGTTGAGAAGTTTGACCGAGAGTTGACTTTGTTGTTACCGGGCTCGAATTTTAGTTCTGGAAGTTGGAATAGGTCTGTTGTGTCATTTATTACTTGTGTGCAAAATTTGTGGTCAATCGGAGTTGGTTTGATAGGTTTTGTCGTCGATTGTAGAAGTTGGAAATCCATTAGTTTCATTAGGCTTAAATTAAGGTGCAATTCGTGTTTTTGATGTTGTTTGATGTGATTTGAGGCCTCAACTAAGTTTGTATCGTGTTTTAGGACTTGTTGGTATATTTGGTTGTGGTCCGGGGGGGGGGGGGGGGACTCAAGTGGATTTTGGATGGTTAACGGATCAAACATTGGACTTGAAGCATTGCTGAGATTGCTGATCTTCTGGTGTAATCGCACCTACGGTGGGATTGGCCGTAGGTGCAGCTGGAGTGGCGCAGAATCAGAGCTTGGTATGGCTAGGGAGTGTCGCAGGTGCGGAGAAGAACAACATCTGTGAGTTCGAAGAAGCGGAAAATTGGATGCAGGTGCGAAGTTTTGATTTTGGCCTGGGCGCGCAGGTGCAGACGCCGGGCCACAGGTGAGGTCTCGCAAGTGTTAGCATTTGGCCGCAGAAGCGGCAGGTCGGGAGTTGAGGGTTTCTCCAAAGATGTGGATTTTTAACCGCAAAAACAGTTAAATGGACTGCGGAAGCGGAACCACTAGCAGATTCATAAAGTCGAGGGTTAGAGTTATTTTTTCATTTTTGGACTTTGGGAGCTCGGATTGAGGCGATTTTTCAAGGGGTTTTCACTATGTTTTAAGAGGTATGCATCTTTTGGTCGTTTATGTCTATTAATATTGAATACCCATTAAATTCCCTATAGATTTGGTGTTTTTGGGGTGAAAATTGGGGATTTTTGACCCATGTATTGGAATATAATATTTGGAGATTTGAGTGGAGATTTAAGGTCGGAATTGGGTGATTTTGGTATGGTTGGACTCGTTGTTGAATGGGTGTTTCCATTTTGTGAATCTTGTTGGACTTTGAGACATGGGCCTGGGGTTGACTTTTGAGTTGACTTTTTGACTTTTGTTAAAGAACCTAGCTTTATCATACGGAATTGATTCCTATAGTTTGATTGTATTAAGTTGTTTGTGGCTAGATTTGAGTTGTTCAGAGGTCGATTCGCGAGGCAAGAGCTTGTTAGAGTAGGAATTTTCGCGGTTTGAGGTATGTAATACTTCTAAACTTGGTACTAAGGGTATAAAGCCTTGAACTACATGTTATGTGGTTGGTGTTGAGCTGACGCACATGCTAGGTGATGGGTGTGTGGGCGTACACCGTAGTAATTATGACTCGGTTGATTCCGTGGTACTTTGTAATTACCTAATCTTGTTATTTTTCATGTAATTTCCATGTGTTAGAGAAATTGAGCTATGATTCATGTTAGAAATCAAGTTTCGGCTATATGCTGGTACTGTTGGGACCCACAGAGGTCGTTTCTGCAGTTGAGTTATTTGCTTGAATTGCAGTTATGTACTCAGTCGCATTCATCACTTGCATATCATATCTCAATCTCTGTTATCATTTATTGTTACATCATGTATCATTGTTTGAGCTGATTGGCATGAGTTTTGTGAGCCCGAGAGACTGGAGACAATGATGACTGAGTGAGGCCGAGGGCCTGATTGTGAGTGATATTTATAGGATCGGGCTGCTTGCCGCAACAGGCTTTATTGATTCATGATAATATTGGGCTACACGCCGCAGCATGCCATGATTGGCTTATATTAGTGCTTGGGCAGGATCTGCCCCTCCGAAGTTTGACATACCAACAGTGAGAGTAGGTACCAGTGAGTGCAAGTGCCGAGTGATTGAAAGTGCTGAGTGATTAAGAGTGGCGAGTGTGCTGAGTGAGGATGAATTCTCTGAGGGTTTGAGTATATGACTTTATCACTATGTTGCATTACAGTTGACATGCATGCTTGACATGTAGATATCGAGATGTGACATACCTCATATTAGTCATACTCATATTTTATCCGTGTTGTGCTCAAACTGTTAAATATTAGAAAGCATGTCTACATTTCTATACCGTCTACAAACTGATTATTGGATTTCTCCCCGAGTTATAACTGTTATTATTTGGATTGGGACAGTACCTTTCTGAGCTTGTTACTGCTTTTAGCCCAAGGTTATTCCTATTACTTATTGAATACATTGAGTCGGTTGTACTCATACTACACTCTACACTTCGTGTGCAGATCCAGGTACTTCTAGGCATGGTGGTTGCTATACTAGAAGCACTTTCTGCTTGGAGACTTTTCAGGTAGCTGCTGTGGCATCTGTAGGCCTCGACTCTCCTTATTTTCAGTTTATATAGCACTGTTCTATCTCTTCCGACAGTTATTTTGACTGTAATGGCATTTAGATGCTCATGTACTCAGTGAAAGCTGGATTTTAGGGGATTTTGTATTGAGCCGTGGTATTTTCTTATCGGTTATTTATGAGATTTTTCACTAGTAAGCTTATTTCACCATGTTTTCAATTTTGAAAAATGCGTGGTTACTTGTGATTGTCGGCTCGCCTAATTCTGTGATAGGTGCCATTACGACATGTTGAGTTTGGGCGTGACACTGCTCGTGCCAGATGCTAGTGATTTGACCCTGAAATCACTGAGACTTTAAGGTATATCTTCTTGATGCTCGCAGGCCTCGTAGTCACTTTCTGTCATTACCTTTACTACTGTTTATCTTCTTATCAGACACTGTTGTATTAAAGTTTCTTAATATATTTCTGTAGAGCTTATGACTTAGTTTTACTGGTTTTGGGAATTTTGTGATTGTTGTTCAGTATTGATGTAATCATGAGACTTATCAATTAATCAAATACTTGTAGCCGTTATTTTTGTTAAATTCTCTTATGTGTTACGCTTACCTAGTCTTAGAGACTAGGTGCCATCACGACTACCTAAGGTAGAATTTTGGTGCCATGACAATCGGGCTGCCCTTATTTTAATTTTTATAAGTACCGTTGTTATGAAATAATCTTTTATTTTAATTGGAAAATAAAGTAGCAAATTATGAAATAATTTTCCCTTTTTATCGTTTATGTAACTAGTGAAATATTAATGATTATATGCATTATAGTGATTGTTATGTTTCTTCGTCTATTTTAATGTCAATTATTGTTCAAAACCACTTGAATCAAATATGTATGATAAATAAAAGATTAATATTATGAAATACCTTTGATTTAGTTGGCGTATCGTTGTATTATCGTATGGCGAAAGAATATTCATATTTTTAACGGTAACAAAGTCATATAACTATTAAAAAAAATTATAAGAATATACATGTCACGACCCAAACCGATGGGCCGCGACGGGCACTTGGTGCCTTACTCAACCGAGTACCAACGTAATGTATATTTCTTATCACACCATCATGAGTAAATGGGCCAGAAGAGCCGTCATGAGATAATCCAGAATAAACATAAGGGAATACTAGACGTAGGACGACCAAACATGATATAAACTTATACATGTGAAATTTGGGTCTAAAGGCCGACATGATCACTTGTACACCCAAAACATAGGCCGACAAGGCCATACAAGTATCAATATACATGACATCTGTCTACAAGCCTCTAAAAGTACACAAATGTTATAAAATCGGGACAGGGCCCCGCCATACCAATCAATACATGTCCAAATCATACTGACCAAATAGGCAACTCCGAAGCAAGTGGAGTGCACCAACACCTTCTGATGAGCTGATAGCCTACTAGGAGGACTCTCAACCTGTCTATCGGGACCTTGTCGTGCCCCGTTTTTTCCTCGCGGAGGTTTGGGTTTCGACATTCATTGGGAATAACTCGTTTCCTTTTGGGAATTGGGTATTTGAAGAGTCGCCACCTAACGGATTAAGGTGCGTTAGGGCACCTAGAGCAATTAACTCATATAACTAATTGCATTACCAGAGATTAGGGTAAGGGCTCCAAATAACCTTGAGGGGAAGGTGTTAGGCACCCCTCGTGGTCCACAACGATGGGTCCCGGCCGAACTCAATTATGTGAATTATCATTTAACAGATAAGCAGTCTAAGCACACATTTGTAAATAAAGGAAGTTTAGTCAGTCTAAGCGCACATTTGCTAATAAAGGAAGTTTAGGGAAGGTAGTCTAAGCACACATATGTAAATAAAGGAAGGGAAGTCCTAAGTTGGTTAGCCTATAGGATCATATCTGTACAATACCCGGTAAGCCTTCCTCAAATAGAGGGGTTACACATGGCATTAACGCACAGGTCATCATATCCTTTTTACTAACCTTTACCCTCCCCTTAGCGGTTATATACGCGATTTTTAATTAATGAACTCTAAGCGTGCTTTACCCGTCCCTTCCTCGCGGTCCCGGAGGTATTTAGGACCTCTAATTTTAGGCAGTTCTAGACTTTCTTAAGGTGTCTAAAGGGTAAAATCTAAGCTACAACAAAGAACATATAGGACTATCAAATAGAGAAACAGTTAAAGGGGGCTCATATTTACCTCTACACATAAACAAATAAGTAGCACGTCTTAAACACAGATTTCAGGTAATTTCAGAGAAGTCCTAGAACAGGGTATCTAAATGAGCATCACAAACATAGAATATGTAGCATAATTTTAAACCGAGGTGATATAAACCTAATCAGTTTGCCTACTGATTTTAAAACCTGTTGAACCTGGGCAGTTTCACACATAAACAAAGCATAATTTCACAACTTTATAAGACCATTTAATTACCTAAGGCTTGCCTAGCCGTGGACCTATAATACCCTATAAACATGCAATCGTAATTCTGGGGATTAGTTAATTCAACTTGAGTTTCATTAAATCCTATAGGCATGCTGGTCTAGGTGCTGATTGTTACAGGAGTTGATTTCATGTGCATTTATACTAGAACATGATGTCTATGTGTTGGGGCTGTTTTTTAAATCTCTTGATAGACATGATCCAAAGCAGATGCAAATGCAGTCCTCAAGCAGGATTTCTGATGCACAGAGAGAGAAGGTCATTTTATTAAGCGTGATTACAACAGTAGCTTAATGACAGGATTTCCAGGTGATGACAATATATGCAGAATCAGAAATGAAGTGATGAACTATAACATATTTTCTAATATGCAANACTCAAAATGACGTTATATTGAAATAAAATTTCACCGGCTAAAGAATCATTTAAATTCTTAGATAGCCTACTAAAGTGAATTTTAAATTAAGGATAATATCTTCACTTGCACCAATATATAGATAATCATTATTATAATATATATAAAGTTTTATAAATTGAAAATTCTGGATTTCTGTGTTACCAGTCATATTACTTTGCTCTATTTCTTGGACCTAAACTTTTTTTCTTTGTCAAATCCATTATTCTGGGGTTTTGCCCTAATTAGTCTCTATTAGGGCTTGAATCTGTATTTTCCGACTAATTTCTATGTTTCTATGAAGTTTTACTTAGTCCATTTTCCCATTTATGGAAGTTGATATTTCTTTCCAAAAATCGGTATTATTTTGAAAGTTTGATTTACTCTATTAGAAATTTGTGTGCTTAATTCTTGCGTGTTTCCTTGTTTACGACCTTAATTGGTCATCCCTGCCTTATTTGATTTCCTGTATAATTATGGATTTTTACTGATTCCTTTACATGGTATGATTGAGATTCTTTCCTTAATTAGACCCCTGTTATTACCTTTTGGTCAATTACCCCTAGTTAAGGGGTCTATTCTGAACTCCTTTATGCGATTGGATCCTGTGATTTCCTTAATTGATCGAATGCTGATTCCTTTTACCTTATTTGCTCTACTCTTAAACTGCTATATATACACCCTTATTTTTACCTCTCAAGGGAGGAACTAAGTTCAGAATACACACACACACACACACACACACACACACACACACACACACACACACACAACACACACACTCAAACTCTCTCTTCTTTCTCTGCTACTTGTGCTAATTGTTGGTCTAGCCGGCTGAAAGCCAAGGCTAGACAGTGGAACTATACTTGCTTTACATTCTCCACTTTGCTTCTTTAACTGGTATGTGCCTAGTTCAATTCTGAAACTCAAACTCTATGTGTTCTATTCCTGCACTAGTTTAATTGGCTATGTGTTCAATTTGTCTTCCTGTTTACTGCTTTATTTAGCAAGTCTAAATTCTGTCCCCTCTTGTTCAAGTGTGTAATCAGCATGTCTAAGTCTCACTCGTTTGTCTAATACTTGGCCAACATGTTTATTAGTCTTTGTTTACTCCCTTCAAATTGGTGTGATCATGTTAGCAACTTAGCCTCCTAATGAACCTGATTGACCCTAATTGTATGGCTAATCCTGTCCAATGCACCCCTGTTTTCAACATGATTTTTCTGCATTCCTGCTCTATGTTTTAACTGATTGACCCTAATTGTATGGCTAATCCTGTCCAATGCACCCCTGTTTTCAACATGATTTTTCTGCATTCCTGCTCTATGTTTTAACTGCCTATTATCATGGCTAACTTGTTAAGTCTCTGAACCAATAGACTCCTAAGTGTTCTGTGCATTTGTTGTCTATATGCCTCCCCCTTCATGTATCCCTGATATGAACTCTATATGTTCCCAACCCCCTTCACCCCTGTGTGTAAACTGTCTGTTAAATGGTTGTGATTCTAAGCATTCTACGTCTGTGTGATTGTATCCTTGCTCTTCTCAGAACTGATTTCAAAACTGTTTTCCTCTCTTAGTATTTTCTTAAACTGTTTTTGTTCCTGAAAATCTTTCCACTCCTAAAAATTATCTCTATATTGTTTTTACTAAGTCTTTCAAAACTATGTCAAGCACTCTCACTCTACTCTTAGACTATTAAGTTCTGCCCCTCTAGTGTGCGTACTGCCTAGGAATTCATGAGATTCCTCCGAACTCTAGCATACTAGGGCTGGCCCTTCCACACTGCACATAACTAGTTCTCTATTTTAAGAAAGGTCTTGATGTGAGCACAGTCCGGGATCCCTGAGGTCCTTAGGAAAATTTGACACACCAGGACATACTATTGGCTATGAGATTCAAGGCATCTGAGACTGTTCTGAAAGCCTGGCACTCCTAGGTTTATTTTGGGCCTGATTCAGGCTCCCTATAGCATAGTTTACATTTATGTAATTCATTCACTATTGGTCTGTAATAATAGTTTCTTGTAAACGAATATTGGGGTAATTAGTGAAAAGGGGAGAGTTCCTATATGTTTTTTGTGGGGAAACCGGGTAGAAATCCCGCTTTAGGTTTATATTATGATGATTTGCAATAGAAATCATGCTTTAGGATTATGTTGTACTTATCTGCAATAGGAATCATTCTTTAGGTCTATATGCTATGTTACTTGCATTAGAAACATGTCATAGGTCTGTGTTATTTGCATTTGAAATCCTGCCCTAGGATACTCACGTTTACTGCCTTTGCATATTAGAAAATATGTTATAGTTCATCACTTCATTTCTGATTCTGCATATATTGTCATCACCTGGAAATCCTGTCATTAAGCTACTGTTGTAATCACGCTTAATAAAATGACCTTCTCTCTCTGTGCATCAGAAATCCTGCTTGAGGACTGCATTTGCATCTGCTTTGGATCATGTCTATCAAGAGATTTAAAAAACAGCCCCAACACATAGACATCATGTTCTAGTATAAATGCACATGAAATCAACTCCTGTAACAATCAGCACCTAGACCAGCATGCCTATAGGATTTAATGAAACTCAAGTTGAATTAACTAATCCCCAGAATTACGATTGCATGTTTAAGGGTATTATAGGTCCACGGCTAGGCAAGCCTTAGGTAATTAAATGGTCTTATAAAGTTGTGAAAATTATGCTTTGTTTATGTGTGAAACTGCCCAGGTTCAACAGGTTTTAAAATCAGTAGGCAAACGATTAGGTTATATCACCTCGGTTTAAATTAATGCTACATATTCTATGTTTGTGATGCTCATTTAGATTACCCTGTTCTAGGACTTCTCTGAAATTACCTGAAATCTTGTTTTAAGACGTGCTACTTAATTTGTTTAATGTGTAGAGGTAAATATGAGCCCCCTTTAACTGTTTCTCTATTTGATAGTTCCCTAATATGTTCTTTGTTGTAGCTTAGATTTTACCCTTTAGACACCTTAAGAAAGTCTAGAACTGCCTAAAATTATGAGGTCCTAAATACCTCCGGGACCGGCGAGGAAGGGACGGGTAAAGCACGCTTAGAGTTCATTAATTAAAAATCGCGTATATAACCGCTAAGGGAGGGTAAAGGTTAGTAAAAAGGATATGATGACCTGTGGCGTTAATGCCATGTGTAACCCCTCTAATTTGAGGAAGGCTTACCGGTATTGTACAGATATGATCCTATAGGCTAACCAACTTAGGACTTCCTTCCTTTCATTTACATATGTGTGCTTAGACTACCTTCCTAAACTTCCTTTATTAGCAAATGTGCGCTTAGACTGACTAAACTTCCTTTATTTACAAAATGTGTGCTTAGACTGCTTATCTGTTAAATGATAATCACATAATTGAGTTCGGCCGGGACCCATCGTTGTGGACCACGAGGGGTGCCAACACCTTCCCCTCAAGGTTATTTGGAGCCCTTACCCTAATCTCTGGTAATGCAATTAGTTATATGAGTTAATTGCTCTAGGTGCCCTAACGCACCTTAATCCGTTAGGTGGCGACTCTTCAAATACCCAATTCCCAAAAGGAAACGAGTTATTCCCAATGAATGTCGAAACCCAAACCTCCGCTAGGAAAAAACGGGGCACGACAAGTCCGATAGACAGGTTGAGAGTCCTCCTAGTAGGCTATCAGCTCATCAGAAGGTGTTGGTGCACTCCACTTGCTTCGGAGTTGCCTATTTGGTCAGTATGATTTGGACATGTATTGATTGGTATGGCGGGGGCCTGTCCCGATTTATAACATTTGTGTGTACTTTTAGAGGCTTGTAGACAGATGTCATGTATATTGATACTTGTATGCCTTGTCGGCCTATGTTTTGCGTGTACAAGTGATATTTGTCGGCCTTTAGACCAAATTTCACATGTATAAGTTTATATCATGTTTGGTCGTCCTACGTCTAGTATTCCCTTATGTTATTCTGGATTATCTCATGACGGCTCTTCTGGCCCATTTACTCATGATGGTGTGATAAGAAATATACATTACGTTGGTACTCGGTTGAGTAAGGCACCAAATGCCCGTCCGGCCCATCGGTTTTGGGTCGTGACATGTATATTCTTATAATTTTTTTAATAGTTATATGACTTTGTTACGTTAAAAATATGAATATTCTTTTCGCCATACGATAATACAACGATACGCCAACTAAATCAAAGGTATTTCATAATATTAATCTTTTATTTATCATACATATATTGATTCAAGTGTTTTGAACAATAATTGACATTAAAATAGACGAAGAAACATAAAAATCACTATAATGCATATAATCTTAATATTTCACTAGTTACATAAACGATAAAAGGAAAATTATTTCATAATTTGCTATTTATTTTCAATTAAAATAAAAGATTATTTCATAACAACAGGTACTTATAAAAATTAAAATAAGGGCAGACCCGATTTGTCATGGCACCAAAATTCTACCTTAGGTAGTCGTGATGGCACCTAGTTCTAAGACTAGGTAAGCGTAACAATAAGAGAATTTAAAAAAATAAGGCTACAAGTATTTGATTAATTGATAGTCTCATGATTACATCAATACTGGAACAACAATCACAAAATTCCCAAAACCAGTAAAAACTAAGTCATAAAGCTCTACAGAAATATATTAAGAAACTTTAATAACACAGTGTTCTGATAAGAAGATAAACAGTAGTAAAGGTAATGACAGAAAGTGACTACGAGGCTGCGAGCATCAAAAGAAATATACCTAAAGTCTCCAGTGATTTCAGGGTCAAATCACTAGCATCTGGCACGAGCAGTGTCACGCCAAAACTAACAGTTCGTAATGGCACCTATCACAGAATTAGGCGAGCCGACAATACACAAGTAACCACGCATTTTTCAAAATTGAAAACATGGTGAAATAAGCTTACTAGTGAAAAATCTCATAAATAACCGCATAAGAAAATAAACACGGCTCAATACAAAATCCCTAAAATCCAGCTTTCCACTGAGTACATGAGCATCTAAATGCCATTACAGTCAAAATAACTGTCGGAAGAGATAGAACAGTGCTATATAAACTGAAAATAAGGAGAGTCGAGGCCTACAGATGCCACAGCAGCTACCTGAAAATCTCCAAGCAGAAAGTGCTGTCTAGTATAGCAACCACCATGCCTAGAAGTACCTGGATCTGCACACGAAGTGTAGAGTGTAGTATGAGTACAACCGACTCATGTATTCAATAAGTAATAGGAATAACTTGGCTAAAAGCAGTAACAAGCTCAGAAAAGGTACTGTCCCAATCCAAATAATAACAGTTATAACTCGGGGAGAAATCCAATAATCAGTTTGTAGACGGTATAGAAATGTAGACATGCTTTCTAATATTTAACAGTGAGCAACACAAGGATAAAATATGAGTATGACTAATATGAGGTATGTCATCTCGATATCTACATGTCAAGCATGCATGTCAACTGTAATGCAACATAGTGATAAAGTCATATACTCAAACCCTCAGAGAAATTCATCCTCACTCAGCACACCTCGCCACTCTTAATCACTCAGCAACTTTCAATCACTGCACTTGCACTCACTGGTACCTACTCTCACTGTTGGTATGTCAAACTTCGGAGGGGCAGATCCTGCCCAAGCACTAATATAAGCCAATCATGGCATGCTGCGGCGTGTAGCCCAATATTATCATGAATCAATAAAGCCTGTTGCGGCAAGCAGCCCCGATCCTATAAATATCACTCACATCAAGGCCTCGGCCTCACTCAGTCATCATTGTCTCCAGTCTCTCGGGCTCGACAAAACTCATGCCAATCAGCTCAAACAATGATACATGAATGTAACAATAAATGATAACAAGATTGAGATATGATAATGCAAGTGATGAATGCGACTGAGTACATAACTGCAATTCAAGCAAATAACTCAACTGCAGAAACGACCTCTGTGGGTCCCAACAGTACCAGCATATAGCCGAAACTTGATTTCTAAATGAATCATAGCTCAATTTTCTCTAACACATGGAAATTACATGAAAAATAACAAGATTAGGTAATTACAAAGTACCACGGAATCAACCGAGTTCATAATTATACGGTGTACGCCACAACCATCACCTAGCATGTGCGTCAGCTCAACACCAACCACATAACATGTAGTTCAAGGCTTTATACCCTTAGTACCAAGTTTAGAAGATTACATACCTCAACCGCGAAAATTCCTACTCTAACAAGCTCTTGCCTCGCGAATCGACCTCCTGAACAACTCAATCTAGCCACAAACAACTTAATACAATCAAACTATAGGAATCAATTCCGTATGATAAAGCTAGGTTCTTTAACAAAAGTCAAAAAGTCAACTCAAAAGTCAACCCCAGGCCCATGTCTCAAAGTCCAACAAGATTCACAAAATGGAAACACCCATTCAAACAACGAGTCCAACCATACCAAAAATCACCCAATTCCGACCTTAATCTCCACTCAAATCTCCAAATATTATATTCCAATACAATGGGTCAAAAATCCCCAATTTCACCCCAAAAACACCAAATCTATAGGGAATTTATGGGTATTCAATATTAATAGACATAAACGACCAAAGATGCATACTCTTAAAACATAGTGAAAACCCCTTGAAAAAATCGCCTCAATCCGAGCTCCCAAAGTCCAAAATGAAAAAATAAACTCTAACCCTCGACTTTATGAATCTGCTAGTGGTTCCGCTTCCCAGTCCATTTAACTGTTTTTGCGGTTAAAAACTCACCATCTTTGGAGAAACCCTCAACTCCCGACCTGCCGCTTCTGCGCCAAATGCTAACACTTGCGAGACCTCACCTGTGGCCACGGCGTCTGCACCTGCGCGCCAGGCCAAATCAAAACTTCGCACCTGCATCCAATTTCCTTCTTCTTCGAACTCACAGATGTTGTTCTCTCCGCACCTGCGACACTCCCTAGCCATCCAAGCTCTGATTCTGCGCCACTCCAGCTGCACCTACGGCAATCCCACCGTAGGTGCGATTACACCAGAAGATCAGCAACTCAGCAATGCTTCAAGTCCAATGTTTGATCCGTTAACATCCAAAATCCACTTGAGTCCCCCCCCCCCCCCCCGGACCACAAACCAAATATACCAACAAGTCCTAAAACACGATACAAAACTTAGTTGAGGCCTCAAATCACATCAAACAACACTCAAAACACGAATTGCACCTTAATTTAAGCCTAATGAAACTAATGGATTTCCAACTTCTACATCGACGACAAAACCTATCAAACCAACTCCGATTGAACACAAATTTTGCACACAAGTAATAAATGACACAACAGACCTATTCCAATTCCAGAACTAAAAATTCGAGCCCGGTAACAACAAAGTTCAACTCTCGGTCAAACTTCTCAACTCTCCAAATTTCAACTTTTCCAACCTTCGCCAATTGAAAGCCAAAATCATCTACAGACCTCCAAATCAATATCCGACACACTCCTAAGTCCAAAATTATCATGCGGAGCTATCGAAACTATCAAACTCATTCCAGAGTTATTTACACATAAGTCAACATCCGATAAACTCTTTCAACTTAGGCTTCTAACTTGGGACTAAGTGTCCCAACTCATTCCGAAACAACCCCGAAACCAAACAACACCCGGCAAGCCACATAACAACAAATGAGAATAGAATAAGCAATAAATGAGGGAATGAGGCTATAATACTAAAAAACCGACCAGGCCGTTACAAGCAGAAGTACCTGGATCTGCACAAAATTATGCAGAAGCATAGCGTAAGTAACCATAATTGTACCCAGTAAGTATCAAGTCTAACCTCGGTAGAGTAGTGATGAGGCTAGGTCAAGACAGCCTACTAGACATAGAAATTTGGCAAAATATTAGTGCAATCTAATAATAGAGGACAAAAGAAATAAATAACAACAAAACAGTTCAAGATGATTAAGGCTAAACGGATATTTAGACAATAAAGGGACAACAAGAATGAGCATATGATAAGAACATGAAGTAATCAAATACAGTCAAATACAAGTAAATAATAAAGTGATAATAACAATAAGTGTTCATCAACAAGCCTTTTTAACACAGAATGTACAACAAGAATCACAACTGAGGCACTAACACTTCTTATCAAAATTTTAACAATTTACAATCAGAATCTTCTTATATCGCCGCGTGACCCTTACATTTAATATTTTAAAATATTTTTTCCGAAATAGTACACGCGCTTTAGCCCCCTTATCTCACCGCGTGGCTTAAATAAATTCCCTTACTATCAACACGCATAAAATCCCACCTTACTCGTTGCATGCACATCAAACCCCTATCTTTATACTGCGGCAATGCACATCATTATCACAACACATTAATCAACTCGCACCAATACGTGCCTATATTCCATAACATTGCAAAAATCAACAATACCTATTATACCACAAAACACACCCACTGCTCGACCGCCAATGTGTTCAAGATCTAACAAAATGAATGAGAACCAACTCAACAAGAAAGATATCCGGAACCAACAACTTCAACCTCAATGTATTAATAGCTATCACAACTACAAATTCAATAACTCACAATGAAGATATTCCCATGAAATGGAAACTTTTAATTCAAGTATGTAACAAAGTTTAACAAATTAAAAGGAAAGCATGAAATAGCAACTACAAACTAAATGCATGAGAATAACTCAACACTGGAAAGATAGCATTAACAACAACTATAATAAAGGCACATAAGGGAACCTCGACAATGAAAACTAGCACGTGTAAATAACCAACTTCAAATAAGGCCCGTAGGAATAAACTTCACTACGAAAGATAGGACAAATATAATTATACTTCATTTAAGTGCTTTAAAAGTAACCTAAGAGTCTAAATCGGTCAAATATTACATATAAGCCCGTGTCCACGCTCGTCTCCTCGTGTTACACGTCTTTCACATAATTCAAATAGTAACAATCAACCAAAATGCTAAGGAGTAGTTTCCTCCCCACAAAGTTAGGCAAGATACTTACATCAAACAAGTTATATCAATCCACTGATAAGCCCTTCCGGCGTAAATCAAACTCAGAACGCTCGAATCTAGCCAAAATAAACTTAATATCATAAATAAAAGCCATAGGAAGCATTTCCAGATAATAAAAATTTGATCTTTTAATGAAATTAAAAAGTTAACTAAAAAGGTCAACAATGGGCTCGCTCCTCGGAACCCGACCAAACTTTAAATTTCGGACACTCATTCCAATACGAGTCCAGCCATACCAAAGTCCATCCAATTCCAACCTCAAATAGATCTTCAAATCCTCAAATACGTTTTTTAGAAAACCTTTTACAAAAACCTCCAATTTCTCCAATTTAAATCACTAATTAAATAATAAAAATAAGGATGGAATCAATGAAATATAATCAAATTCGAGTAAAAAACACATACCCCAATCTAAATCGTAAAAATCCCCTCCAAAATCGCCCAAAACCGAGCTCTCTAACTCAAAATGTGATATAATAACTCAAACCTCGAAAATAGAGTACTTGTATTAATAATACCCAGGTAAATCTCTCTCTTTT
>NW_017671311.1:0-82957 GCF_001879085.1 Nicotiana attenuata | reverse complement strand
TGGAGCAAAGGTTAGAAAATCAGAGAATCAACTATGGTTAAAGTATTTTTGCACAAATCAGTCATGAGGACGAAAAATAACTAATCAAACACTTTAGGAGTCAGAAAACCTTTGAAAACAATTAGGACGACCCTAGTTTTAGGGAAAAGCCGGAATAATCAGTTAAAACCAGATATTTTCAAGGAAAACAGGTAATAATGCTCGATTCACCTCAGATCTATACAGATCTGAGAAAGATCGATAATATCGGACTAGGGTTTTTTCGTGAAAGTAATATAGGTGAGAGAATAGGCCAAGAGACCATAGATTCGTAGCAAAATAAGAGGAAACTCTTACTCACAGTCGAGAAAATGGCCTGAGACAGGCTAGTAAGCAAAGTGTCGAACCAGAACCGCTTGGGTTCCTCGAGATCGTCTTAAGGATCTAAGAAGTCAAGGAGCCATGGTGCGTAGAAGGACAGAACCGGCCGGAGAAGACATGGAAACATCACAGGCTTGAGATACATGCCGGTGACAGTGTTTTAGAACTAGGGTTCAGTCGAGAGAGTTGAGAGAAGAGGGAAGGGGTGACGGCAGGTGAGAGGAGTGAATGAGAGGGGTTTGGGGGGTTAGGTATAGGTTTAATTAAGGTAAGCAAAATGTGGACCGTCGATCTGAATGATCAACGGTCAGGATTGAGTGGGGTATTGGGTCGGGTAGGTCAAATTTGGGCCTGGATGTGTTTGGGCTAATTTTAATTGAATTGGGATTGGGCCATTTAATTAGGCTAGGTCTGAAATAAAAGGGGTCATTTGTTAAATACCCATTTAATTGATAAAAATAATTTTTTAAAACTAGTTAATAAATTAAAAAATAATTTTCATGCCTAGAAAAATTTTAAAATAACTACTTAATATTCTAAATATAAAAGGCTATTTCCCGGTAAAATAATGTAATAATACATGCATGGGCTATAATTGCAAAGTAATTGCAATTGTAACCTAAAAAGTACAAATGTGGCTATTTGTGCAATAATTGAAACTTAGTACAAATGCAAATGATGAATTAAGTTGCAAAATTATTATAAAACTATTTGTGATGCAATCAGTGATTTTTTTGATAAATAAAATACTGGAATAAATTAATTAAGATCTTTTTTTTAAAATGCAGAAATTGAATGAAAAATACCAATTGATGCCAATGCATAGTTTTGAAACTATTATAGGGAAAAATTGGGTATCAACAGACATGCGATCATGAAATGCAGCGTCCCCAGGAAAAAGGGACATCAGTACAAATAAATTACCGAGTATGTAAGGAATGAAAAGTAGTATATAAATGACATAAAAGAAACATGGAGTAAAGAACTAAACCTATATGTCTGAATAGCTCTATGAACCATGAAACCTTTATAATGTCATGCATGTGCGTATAAATAACATATGATGCATAGGTATATGCGTACATAACATCATCAAGCATCTAAGGGCATCCCATCATATCATCTCGACCTCTGTCGGCGAAATCATCAATGTATACCAGCTGATCAGGTGGTGGTGCATATATCATGCCATAACCTTTCCCTATACCCCATATACATATAATATATGCGTATATAATGCCATCTGATCATGGGTCAATGTACATGTATAAATGAGTGCAATGCATAAGGAAGTAAGTCGATAAGATCTCTCAGAATGTCATAAGATCTATGTAACTTCGATTAATATCATGAAATAAACTTTATCAACTTATGTATTATCTAAGACCCATAAACAGACAATATAATAACAGGACACATGGGGAACCAAGAACATAGGCATCCCTAGTACCTCTATGAATAGAGTCATTTGTGAAAGTTGCGTGTTTGCTCGTTTTTGTTGTATCATATGGATCATGCCAAAAGGAAAGAAGGGATAGCCTTAACATACCCTAACCCCATTGAGTCCTTAATACCTTCCAAGCAATTATTCAAACAACTCAACTCAATCTACCATAGCATAAGGAGATTCAAAATCAGTGCTGAGTAAAGGCTAAGTCCGCAACTTAAACTAGTAGCTCGTTTATGTAAATTTGGGTAGCATCTCCCCTATAACAAGGGCCTCCTCCAATACCATATACCAACAACAGCAACCAGAGCAATACAATCAGAAATTCAAAAACAACCTAACTACAATTTGAGACCTTCAATACAACAAAAACCACAAATATACTATAACCCATCCAATATACAAATTATCAATTAGTTTGAAACTGCAATGACGAGCGACCAACCTACTACCCTACCACATGTGGAGTTTCTCCATGCCCTTTTATCCTTCCAAACTCCATAAATCAGCATCACAATAGGCCATCACGAGTCCACTACAAAACAGTCCACTACAAGTGGAATAAATCGAACTCACGGCTTCCGATCACCGTCCTGTGGGTTCTAACTATTAGGAAACTAATTTATCAACCTTCCTTGATATTTAAACACTTAAATAAATAAATTATACTTTTGCTTAACTATGAAGTACCTTCCAAAACTCAAACTACAAAGAAAAGGAGAGGCGGTATATGATACTTATGTCGTAGGAATCGTTCCAATGTTATCGCTTCTCGATTTCGTACCCGAGATGTTAATATTCTTTGAAACCCTATTAGAGAGCTCAATGGTAAGTTTAGAGGTCTTATTATGGCCGTGGTATGTGGGAAAGTGAAGAAAGAGACGACATAAGGCATATATATATATATATATATATATATATATATCCTTTTTTGAAAAGTCAAAAGGTAGTAGCTTGGCACCCTATTATTGGCTCTTCTTCAGATGCTTATATCTTTTTATTCGGATGTCTTATGAACAAACGCTTAAGAGTGTTGGAAACTAAATTCCAAGACCTTCAATTTGGTATATAATAGGTCCCAAAAATACCTCATATAACACATGAAATGTATTGCTAAAAGAGCTTCAACGACCCACCTACTTGTCACCTATATGGTCTGCGCAGTCTTGTGAAACTGCAAATATCTCTCTACTCTGATGTTGTATCAATAAAATATTTAATGCGTTAGAAACTAGACTCTTATACAATCTGGTACGTAGATCATCCCGTAATTCTAAGTATATTGGGAGAAAAGCTCCGCTAAGTTTGACCTAACTTTCAGCATATTTATGAATGTAACTTGTGATGACCTTTGCCAACTTTTGTTCTACAACTCGCTTGACTTCAAAACGTAGCACATGACTATCATACGACTAAAATAACTCATAAAATAACTTCCTTATCATGTTAAAAACCCTAGTCTCACCCCAAAGTACAAGTTATAACATTTCAAACTTGCCGACTTTCGACGAAAATATTTTCTTTAATTTGTTTAGCTACTAAGATTTCCAACCCTCTTGTTACTTATTATTCATGATATCAAATATTTGTAACCTCCAAGGTAACATGATTAACTTACTTTATATACTTCCAAATATAATCTCATTTCTGAGCTTACATCAATTGACTTACGTTATACTCTCACATACGAAAACATGGGGTGTAACAATGCATTACAATAATTACAATATTTCTTCGTCGTATTAATATACTAGTCTTAGGGTGCGCGCTTTGCGTGTGAAACTATATTAATGAATACACAAATTTTAAAAATTACATATATATTATTAGATATTTTTTAAAAATAATAAATATTCTTCCCATTTAGTTAGCTTAACATATGAAGGAATTTTATTTTAGATGCCTTATTGTTATTTTGTCCGGACTTATGTCGAAACTTATGAAAATTATTAAAATGTACAATTCTTTAAAGATTTATCAAATAACACAAATTAAAAATTAAATCTCTTGGTCTTTTAAAACTTTGCGAATGAAAAAAGTTGGCATTATACCTTCTAAGAATTTGAAAGTGACAATTTAAAGTTTAAAGAATGACTAATATTGAACTAATATGTCCGGACCTCGCGCATAGCGGGAGCTTAGTACACCGGACTGTCCTTTTTATAAAAATTGTAGCGAGACGTTTTCATTTGTTAGACTGAATGCAAGAAAGAAACAAATGACACCTGATTTATAATTTGGTTGCCTTCTACAATTTTACCTTATTGCTTAGAATTTTGTTTTCACCGAGTTGAATCCTTTTTTTTTTAACTATAATTAATTTTGCTATATTTTATGATTTCTTTCACTGTTAATATTCTTCTTACAAAAATAAAATTTATGTACTTTAAGTGTTCTGTCAATTTAACAAATAATTTTTCTTATATGATAAATTTGTAAAATAATTGAATTGGATTCGTTTACTAATTAATTAAAACAACGACTTAATTATCTGTTCTCAAAATTAAAAAAATAACTTAATTTTTATTAATTGAAATTTTGAATATTTGCTCATTCTAATTTTTAAATATTAGAGAATAATTATAATTTTTCCAATAAGAATTGGATTTACAAATAGTAAGAAAAATCATATGTTTTGAAGACTCCTATAGAATTTTGCTAACTCGTTTTGCATAATAAAGAATCTTATAGGAATATTTCAATACAACTCTAATATTAATTGGCTTTAAATAAGGAAAATTTCAATAATAAAATTTTAGTTGATTTTAAAGTCAAAAATTAGAAAAATAATTAAATAACTATTTTATCTAGTATAAAATCTCTTTTTAAAGGGCAAAATTGGCGAATGATATTTCGCTAAGGACTTTTATGTTTTTAATATAGATAGATAGATAGATAGATAGATAGATTGATAGATAAGTAAAGATTTTAATGCTATAATGAGATGTACAATTGCTCCAACTATGCCTAATAGTTATGATATTTTGAGATGGTTCTAATTTAATCTGTCAAAATGTTAACGTAACACTTCAATAATCGGAGAGAGAAGAAATAAAAATTCAAAAGAACAATTTGTTAAAAAACTTATTTTGCCTGTTTTTTCGCTTTTGGTTACCAAATTAGCCGATAAGTAACAGAAATAGACAAAAAAGATGTAAAACTTACGTATAATTTGGATTTGGCCAAAGATAAAATTTTATTATATTTAACTATTTAAGTTCAAGCATAATTTATATTATTTATAACAAAACAAAAAGGGTAAAGACTTAAAAAATATATATGTCTGACGGGGATTTGGACAAAGATAGAATTTTATTATATTTAACTGTCTAAGTTTGATATTAATATGATTAAATTATTTTTTATCAAAATAAAAAGGCCAAGGACTTGGAAAAAAATTGCCTACCGGTTCCTAACATGGTTAAGAAGAAAAACTTGAAAAGTTAGAAGGATTTAAGAAGAGTCCTAATATTTAGGATCTTGTACATAGTTAAAATAAGGAAGTATTTAATAAATAAATTTTTAGTTAATTTCAAAGTCCAAATTTTTAGGAAAATAATTAAATAACTATTTTGTCTAGTATGAACTTTATTTTGAGAGGGTAAAAAAGGCGAACGACATTTCGCTATGGATCTTCATATAAATATGAATCTTCATGCGATTTTGGACAAAAATGTGTTGCTTCCCATTTTAAAGTAATGTCCATCTTTCTTTTACTTGTCATCAAATAAACTCTTTAAATGAAATTTATTTTGAATTTGTTTTAGTTTTTAAGTTTCAAATTGATACGCCACTTAAGAAGAAGAGTGAAAAGTTCTAGTATTTGGTAAGAGAATATTTAAGTCAAAAGCGTATTTTAGTATTTGAATTAAAATTATTGGTTAATTATTTTGTGTTGAAGTAATAAATTCTAAAAGGAAAGAAATTATAAACTAAAATCTTACTCGGTTTCAACTTCTTAATTATATAAGTTTGTACATAGTTCGAATATGGAAAAATTTAATCAACAAATTTTAATTGATTTTGTAATCATAAATATTAGGAAAATAATTATGACTATTCCTAAATATTAAAGAAATAATTTAATTAATATTCCTAAATATTAGGTTATACATTAAAAACTAAAAGACTATTTTTTCCAGTGTGAACTTTATTTTTAAAGGGTAAAAAAGACGAACGACATTTTGCTAAGGGCCTTCATGCTTTTAATATAGTATAGATTAAGTTATTGGGTTTTACATTAATAAATTGTACATATTTAATAAAAAATTTCAGAGAAATACAAAGTTTGAACCAAAATTATTGGGTTCAGCCGAACTCGTATTAGACACTCTGGATCCGCCTTTTGAGGGGAATGACTAACATTTGTTTGAAGAATCAATTTTTATAAATGGACATCAAACAAATAACAAAATTTTGGCTATAAATTTGCTATCATTAATTTTAATTTAGTACCTACTAGGAATTGAAGGGTATAAACTTGAAACCTCTTCATTTAGTTGCAGTCAAGCCAGCATTGCAAGGGTTTAATATTTTTTTTTTTTGGTTAAACTGTGAAATTGTATTTAACCAAGTGAAATATCTACATCCGCCCGCTCATTTGACTCTAGAGTCGGGTCCTACAAAAATAGCCTTTTTAACACACTTAAGTTCCACATCCAGAACTTACTATCTATGCTAACATGGATACCTATTTATCTTTGCTAATACTTCTCTCCATTTACAATAGTTCTCACCTCTAATATGTATATGAAGTACAATTTCTCTAAGTATCTCCCTACGTTCTCTTTTTGCCTGTTGAAATCTTCGTAGGTTTCTTTCCAACCATGTTTGATATACTGTTGCTGCAAATGCATTTCCAGGATCTTCCACAGTTCTTTCCTGCTCCTAGTTCTTGTTATCATCCATGCAGTTTCCTCTTGCCAACTTCCTATCTGTCGACGTATTCCAAATAGAGTTAACAGCTGCTCCCACATGAATCTTGAGAATGAGCATTCAAAAAACAAATGTTCATGTGTTTCCTCTTTATCAGTCATGCATAACACACATTCCTTAGGTACTGTTATTCCCCATTTGCTTAATCAGTCCACCGTAGCTAATCTCTGCTGCAATGACATCCATAATATGAACTGATGTCTAGGTATTATTCCTTGTGTCAAGAGCAATGTTTTTCAGTTGACCTTTGGATATTGTGGCATAATTGAAGTTTATGCTTTGTTGATTTTCTACTGCCCCTGTACTACATATAGCTCCAGCTCCTTCACTCCATTGGTTAGCCATCTTCTTGCTACAAATACTTTTCTTATCACCCAGCTAGCTTGCTTAGGAGTTTCCATATTTTCCAGGTCCTTCTGCTTCATATAGTGATGGTGAATCCACATAACCCATAGCTTGTCCTTCTTTTGTGCAATTGACCATAATAGTTTACTTATTGCTGCCTTGTTCCATAGTGAGAAGTTTATGACATTCAAACCTCCTGCTGCTTTTGGTTTACAGATAGTTTCCCATGCTATTGGTGCCTTCTTCCCTTCAGTGCTCCCTTTCCATAGAAAATTCCTGCAAATAGTAGTAACCATTTCATGAACTTTTTTTGGAATCAGGAACACTTGTGCCCAGTGGGTTTGCATTTCAAACAGCACACTTTTGATCAACTAAACCCTTCCTGCATATGATAAGAATCTGGATGTCCAGCATTTAACTCTTCCTGCTATTCTCTCCACCACTGGCATGCATTGGGTAATGTTGAGCTTCTTTGAGGATAATGGAACCCCCAGATATTTGAATGGTAATTCTCCAATGGTCAGCTTTAATTTCTGTAGAATTTCATCTCTGTACTGTGTGGATATCCCTGCTACATATATTGAGCTCTTCTCCATATTTTCTTGCAACCCAGACACAGTTGAGAATTTTTCAAATTGGTTCATCATTAGCTCAATAAATATCCTGTCTGCTCTACAGCACATTAGAAGATCATCAGCAAAACATATATGAATCAATCTCAGTTTTGCACATTTGGGATGATAGTTGAAATCTGGATTTGAATCCAGCTGCTTCAAGGCCCTGTTTAAGTATTCCATCACCAACACAAATAGATAAGGTGACATTGGATCACCTTGTCTTAATCCCTTTTTTGCCTGAAATTTTGGTGTCAAACCTCCATTAATCAGAAGAGAGTAAGAAACTGTGCTTACACACTCCATTATAAGGTTGACCATCTTGTTTGGGATGCCCAATTCCAGCATTAGAGTCCTTAAGAAGTTCCAATCTACAGAGTCATATGATTTCTTTATGTCTACTTTTACTATGAATCTTGGAGACACTGATTTCTGCTTGTATCCTTTAATAAGTTCATGTGCCAGTAGGACATTATCCAAAATATTTCTCCCTTCTATGAAAGCCGACTGTGAAGGTCCCACCAAACAGTCTACTACCAGCTTTAGCCTGTTAGTGAGCAGCTTAGCTATGATCTTGTACATGGTTGAGCAGCAAGCAATAGGTCTGAATTCCTTTACAAAGTTAGGATTTATCACCTTAGGGAGAAGTGTGATAGTTGTGCAGTTTATTTCTTTAAGCATCTGCCCTGTATCAAAGAATTCCAGCACTACTTTTATAACATCCTCCCCAACTACTTGCCATTTTTCTTGAAAAAACTCTGCTGGATAGCCATCTATTCTTGGAGCTTTGTCTCTTGGTAAGTCTTGGACCACTTTTAGAATTTCCTCCCTTGTTATAGGCTTCATCATTTCCTGCTGTTGTGCTAGTGTTAAACATGGTCCATCTCTAGCTATAGTAACATCAATGCCTGTCATTACTGGAGCAGCTTCACCTAATAGCTTCGTGAAGAACTGTATGAATTCCTGCTGTATCTGCTGTGGATCAGTCACCCTCACATTTTGTGCTGTGCATATAGAACTGTTTTTATTCCTTGCTTGTCTAGCCTTCAGTTGTGCATGGAAGTACTTAGTGTTTGAGTCTCCATATTTAATCCATATTGCCCTTGACTTCTGCCTTAAAATCTTCTCATTTACTGCATCCCATTTTTCTATTAGCATCAGCACTTTCTTCTCTTGGTGAATGAGATCTGGATTGAAATAATCCCAATTTATACCCTGTTGAATCCCATTTGGTTCCTCCTTCAGCTGTTTGAGTTTCAACTCCACTGATGAATATTGTTTCTGAATTCCCCTAGTTTGAATTTCCAATTGTTTCAGCTTCCTGCATATTTTGTACGTGGTGTATCCTTGTATTTCTGGCTCCATATAGATTCAACTGCTTCCTTAAAGTCCTCTTGTTGTAATACCACATTTAGTAGTCTATATGGTTTCCTCCTCTGCATTCTTTGCTCCTCTGAGTTCAATACTATAGGTGTATGATCAGAACATCCTGGTGCTAGATAAACTGCTTCAATTCCTGCATACATTCCAAACCAATCTGCATTTCCAAACACCCAGTCTATATGATTATAGATTCTATCCTCCACCTCTCTCTTATTGCCCCATGAGTATTGTATCCCTTTTTTATTGATCAGCCCTACTACAATATCCTCAATACACTGATTGAAATCAATTACTTCATTTTGATGGGAGCCCCATTTATTCTATCCTCCACTGACAGTATACTATTGAAATCACCTAGGATTAACCAAGGACCTATAGTCCCTGCATTTATGCTTCTTAGTTGATTCCATGACTCTCTCCTTTCAGCAATAGTATGTAAGCCATACACAATAGTCAAATAACTATGAAATTCAGAGTTATTATCTTGTATATGGCAGTGCACCAGCTGTGATGTTACCTGTATTAGGCTTAGCTTCACTGCTGTCTCTTTCCACCATACCCATTTTCTGCCATTAGGTGCTTCAGCATAGTTATCTATTATTCTCCATTCTCTTCCAAACTTCATCTGAATCTTTTGTGCACTTCTTTGTTTCACTCTGGTTTCCAAACATCCTACCAAATCTATTTTATTCTTAGTCAGAAAGTCTTTAAACTCTCTCTGTTTAAAGGACTTATTAAGTCCTCTAATGTTCCAAGTGCTGAATATCATATTGGTGGGATTGTAGTTGGAGTAGGCCCTTTTGTAACCCCTTGTATGTGCCTCTTTTCAATCTTGTCAGGTGGTTCTTCTTGAATTCTCAATACTGCATACTTGTTCCTTCTTGTTAGTTCTTCAAGTTCAATAGGAGGATGTCCTTTTGTTTTAGGCTTGCCCTGATATATCTTAATATGTTTGCCCCTTTCTTCAATCTGTATTTGTACCTCTTGTAGCTTTTCTTGTGTAATCTCTTCTTCCTTCTGTATCTCCTCATCAGGTGGCATTTTATTCTCTTCATTATCATCTTCTTTAGCTTTCCTCACCCATTGCTGCTTTTTATCCTTTTTCCTCTGCATCCCTTTCCGTGGTTCCTTTTTGCATTCACCATTAGGATGCCCAGATTTGTTGCATTCTTGACAGAACACTGGCTTCCATTCATATTCCACACTTTGCACCCTAATTTTTCCATCTTTTTGTTCTAAGTTCAGCTCATCTGGCATCGGTTGTGTTATATCCATCTCAATTAGCACACGAGCATAAGATATTCTCTCACACTCTGCTGTTAATCTATCAGTACATACAGGTTTCCCCAAACAACTAGCAGTTCTTCCCAAGTTCTCTTGTGCCCAACATTGGATAGGTAGCCCAGGAAAGTTGACCCACAACGGCATCACACGCATAGGCTCCTTGTCAATTTCAAAATTCGGCTCCCAGTTCTTCAACACCAGAGGTCTATTATTAAAAGTATAAGGCCCTTTTGCCATAATCATCATTTTTTCCTCAATTGATTCAAATCTAAAAATGAAATAGCCATCATCATGCATAAGAACCGTAGGAGTAGTTACTGAATTCCATACTCCATAGGCGAATTTCAACATCTCCTTGAACGTAGGGTTGCCTCCCATAACATAGCCTATAAGAGCTGATTCCCATTTCTTACACTGCATTTCAATTTCTTCCTGATTCAGCTTTACAACTTTAACTCCATCTCGCATTTCTGGTGGATAGAATTTCAGTTGTAATCCTTGTTGCACTGTTTTATTGCCTTTAAGCACTTCCGCCATAGTACATTTTTGTTCTCCAGATCCAGTAGAGTAGGTCAATTTTCGAGCTGCTGTAGCCATCTGGTTCTCCATTTCAGTTATAGTTTCAGTATCCTTCGATTGTGGTCCCTGCATGATCATCGGTGCACTTTCCATTCCGGTCATCCATTTTACCAGTTGAATTGGAGCTAGCTGCTGTATAGTTCCTGATTCCGGTGTGACTAGTCGATTCGATGGTTCCTTTGTATTCTCCTCCATTTATGGTTGCTGAGATTGTCCTTTCCGAACAGTTTTCCGGCAAGTCATCGTTATCAGCGTACATTAGCTATTCCTTGATAACGTGCGCCTCTAGAGCCGATAACTGTGCGTACATTCCTTAACAACAAATCTCAATGGTGGAAAAAGACTTTCGATATTTATGGAGATTAAAAGGCTGTGAAGTATATTCCGTCAGTTTAATATTTTTTTTTTGTTGAAGAATATCAGTGTTGAATCACTAGATTATGTGAAAAGTTATTTTTCTCGAATTCAACAAGAGGGACATTGGTTTCTAATTAGTAGTTTCTATAGCAATTTTCAAGTGTAACAAAAAGTATATTTAAAAAAAAACTGGTATAGCATGAAATATTTTTTTTAGAATGTAAACAAATTATTTCAAAATGAGATTATTTTTTAAAATATAATATAATTTTAAAAATAAAAGGATAAGATATTTTTGAATTTTAGTAGAGTTTTTAAATTATTATAATAGAAGTCATATCATGGATAATCAAGAAACCGAAATCTTATGGAATATTTACATAAATATCTGGCCAGATTTATTGTTTACTTTTTATAGCTAATATCCATAGATGATATACTGACAACACACGATTATACACATATTATATATGGATTATATATAAATTACACATTCTTCATTTTTTTAATTTAAGTGGTAAGGCGTCACTTATTTAGGTTGATTAGATAAAGCCAAAAGAAAAATTTGGAAGAATTTCAACTAAAGACTAAAAATATAAATAAAGTTCTTATGTAGACAATTTCTATTTGAACTCATCCTTTTATAGAGAAATAAATTAAATTTTCGTAAAAAAAAAGACATAAAAAATAAGATAAAAGAAAATAAATATAAAAAAAATGTATGAAAAATCTAAAAACCAGAAATTAGAGATGACAACGAATATCTTCTTCTGTTTCATCTATGTTAAGTATAAAACATTTGGAAGTTGATATCATTGATTTTAAATATTTTTTACAACTCAAATACATAGATTATAAGACAAGGATATCTTAGTATTTTTTTTAATTTACATTATGTGTCGTTTTTAAAAAATCACTATTACTAACAAACTGATATGATATCTGAATTTGAATATAAATGCAATTTGAGTAGTTTGCATTGAGGTTAAGCCAAGTATGGTGTCGAGAAAATTACATGGAAATTTCAAGACAATATATGCAATGTTATATAATAACTGTCAACTAATTTAACATTTAATGGTTCAAAGAATAAAAAATTTGTGTGTGCATATATATATATAGGCAGAGGCAGATGTAGAGTGTTGACAACAGATTCAATTGAACCCATAACTTTTCACACTGAGCAAAAATTTATATGTAAAAAATTCTTAAAATTATAAAAATAGTAGATATGAACCCATAACTCTAAAAATATAATGAGTTCAATGCTAAAACCTTAAAAATTGAATCCATAAAGTATAAATCCTAGATCCACCTCTGTATATAGGGTATTCCAAATTCAAAATCTGTGGCTAGAGATATCGATAAACTCAAAATGACGTCATATTGAAATAAAATTTCACCGGCTAAAGAATCATTTAAATTCNCTTCACTTGCACCAGTATATATATATATATATATATATATATATATATATATATATATATATATATATATATATATATATATAAAGTTTTAGAAATTGGAATGTCAAAATAGAAATATTTTTTGAAAGATAACAACATACCAAATAAGAGTTCAAGTCATAGTAAAGGAGTCATGTTATAACCTAAGAATCGTTCATATTGTGTCAACATTTGTGCTTTGACATAAATACGAGTTATTATTTCACTTTTTGGCTATTTTTAGGTTCCAATGACACCGATGAGAAAAATAAAATTATCACTACGAGATTTGAGAAAATGTTAGTCTTTTTTCATGTACTGTTTCGTAAATGATAACGATTATCTAGAAAGTTTAAATTTTAAGGTTATTTACATATCATTCAAATAACTCGGATATTTAATATGGTTAATGTCAAATATCAAAATGGAGTCATATTGGGAAAAAAAATTACTGGCTAAACAATTTTTTAAATTTTTAGATAGCCGACTAAAATGAGTTTTGAAATAAGGATAATATTTTCACTCACATTATTATAAAATAAATTATTATTTAAAAATAATATTTTGGAAACTGTAATTTTAAAATAGAAATAATTTTTGAAAGATATCAACACATAAAATAAGAGTTCAAGTAGTAGTAAAAGAGTCAAATCGTATCCAAAAAGTCCTTCATAGTCTCAATCTTTGATTGTTTTGTCATAAATATGAGTTATTGTTTTGCTTCCCGACTAATTTTAGGATCCAATGACACCGCCGAGAATGGTTTTAAAAAAGAAAAATAGAATTATATCTAGGAAATTTTTCCTAATTGCTTTATGTCACAACAGAAGGTGGGTAACTTGATCAACGTTCTTAAATTAGTTCATAAATCGTTGATTGTGCCCAAATTATTTTCATTGGCGGATGTAATGTATAAACAAGCAGATACGAGTCCATTCGAACTCAATAGTTGTCACGATCCAATTCTATTATAGGCCATGATGGTGCCCAACATTGTTCTTAGGCAAGCCAACACTAATCAATCTAATATTTTTTTCCCGTTTAAATAAAGTACTAAGTGGATAACATGACCTCATTTGTTAAAAGATTTAGAAGTTTTCCAACGTAACATAATTAATCGGAAACAAGTGAGTACAAATCGTAATTATGTAAACAATTCCAAAATCATAAGTCTACTAGTGTGTGTGCGAAGACCTGGTGTCACAAGTATGTGGGCAATCTAGTGGAATATACAAAAGTAGTGTAGCGTGAGTACATAAATAATATGTACCCAGTAAGTATCTAGTCTAACCTCGAAGAAGTAGTGACGAGGGGTCGACTCCGACACTTACTAGGGCCAATAACATGATAATATGAATTTCTAATTAAGCATGATATACAACAATAAGACTCGGAACAAGAAATAACTGAACAAGTCTTTACCATATTTAAGAGCCTAAATCACTTCCTTCCTTTAAAACATATGATCGCACAAACAATGAATTTATGCCAATTATAAAAGGAACTTCCAGTTCTATTATCACACACTAACACCACCGAGGACATTCGGCCCGATCCAACATAAATGTAAATTGTGCACTGCCGAGGGTCGAACGGCTTGAATCATGAGAATAGTAAAAGGAAATACCCCGCTCGCGGATCATACATGCGACGCGGTCAAATATAAATTTATCAATAATTCATACCTCTTTTCTTGATTCTTTTCAAAACACAGACAATTCAACTTGAAACTTTTAAATCCTTAAAAATCCTCAGCTTAGTTCCATTTGATACAATCAATAAATATAATCAAATAACAGTATCCATAAAGCATGGTGTAAACCTAAAACTACCCGGACATAAGCAGGAATAGTAGCTATGTACTGACTCTCGTCACCTTGTGCGTACATTGCCCCCACATATAACCACACATATTAATTAAGTTCGCCTATGGGATAAATTCCCTCTTACAAGGTTAGAAAAGAGATTTACCTCGCCTCAAAGCCCACTTCCCAATTCAAGAATTGTCACGACCCGGATTTCCCACCTTCGGGAGTCGTGATGGCGCCTACTAATAGGAGCTAGGCAAGCCAATTAATTTAATACCTCCCTTGACAACATCAACAATATAAAGAAAGACGAGACAATTAATATAAATGCGGAAGTCTCAAAACATAAATAACTGAAACCAAGTGCGGAAGCTCAAATACATCTCTACCCAGATCTGGTGTCACTAACTCACGAACTTCTACAGAATGCTAAATACAAAGTCTGAATAAAAACACAGTACTGTCTGATCCGATACAAAGGAAATCAAACGAAAAACGAGGATAAGAGAGACTCCGGGCTATGCGGACGTCAGCAAGGCTACCTCAGGAATCTCTGGACTGAAGTCAGCTCCCAATGCTCCTACTGCTGTCCAAAAGCTCCTGCTCCGGTACTGTGATCTGTGCAAAAAGATGCACAGAGTGTAGCATCAGACAACCGACCCCATGTGCTGGTAAGTGCCTGGCCTAACCCCGGCGAAGTAGTGACGAGGCTAGACAGGACTACCAATCAAACACTAAAAAAATAACATGCTTTTGGGGATGACAGATAAAATAGAACGGTAGGAATAAATAAGGAAAACTACAACTAATCTCTTCTAACACAGAATACGTGGTCGGCGTGCCACACGATCCCATTTCATGATATATAAGTGGTCGGCGTGCCACACGATCCCATTTCATAATATATAATGTGGTCGGCGTGCCACATGATCCCATTTCATAATATATAAGTGGTCGGCATGCCACACGACCCCATTTCATAATATATAAGTGGTCGGCGTGCCACACGATCCCATCCCGGCAAGGGAACAAGTATCAATTCAACTATCCCGGCGAGGGACAATACAAGTAAACAGCTAGTTCCCGGCAAGGGAGCAATGACAATAACTTACACGTCCCGGCAAGGGAATAATTACATCTCTTTCTCTTTCGTTCATTTCTTACTTCCTAACCAAGTCATAATTCGAGCCAACGCTCCAAGGAGTTTACAAGTCATATTTCCTCTTCATGCTGTTCACATTATATAGCAACCATCAATTAAACAAGGAAGAGTCACTACAGAATCCCAAATAAGCACAAATAAGGACTCACGGTCATGCTAGACACCGGTGTATAGATACTCGTCACCATGCCTATACACCGTACTCCACATTTAGCAATTAGCAAATAATACTCTAATCCTATTCCCTCAAGCCAACTCAGTCAAATCTATGAAATAATGACTTTATAATATCAGTAATAGCTAAACAAACTAAACCCAAAGCCTAAATATAGATTTCCAAGCTTTCTTCCCAAAATTCCAAAAAATCGACCCCGGGCCCACTTGGTCAAAACCCGAGGTTCGAACCAATTCCATGTTACCCATTTCCCCACGAGCCCGGATATACAATTTGTTTTCAAATTCGACCCCAAAACGAGGTCTAAATCAAAGAAAATTAAAAAGCCCTAACTCTACCCATTTCCCCCAATTCCACCCTAATCTATGTGATTAAAGCTTAGGAATTCACTAATTAATGAAGAAAAATGAAGGAAATAAGTGAGAAATTACTTACTCAAGTGGTCTTGAAGAATGGGGGGCTTCAATGGAGTCCTAGAGCTTGGGGAAGAAGAGAGTTCGTGAGAAAGTTGAGAAATCCCGTATGTACTGTTTCTATTCTTTTAAAAAAAAATCACTGGACGTTTTTGTTCTATGCGTTCGCGACACAGGGTCGCGTTCGCAATGAGTAGGGTCAGACAAGCATCGCGTTCGCGGTAGAAGGGGTGCGAACGCGAAGAAGGAAAATTCTGGGTCCTGAGACATTGGCCTATGCGAACGCATTGGCACCTATGCGAACGCGATGGGAAGGGGCTGGAGACCTACGCGAACGCGGTCCAGCCATCGCGAACGCGAAGAAGGAAGGAGGGCTGGGCCCTAAGAATCCAATAACTCTACGCGATCGCGGTGAAGCAATGCGAACGCGAAGGAGGAGGGCCCTGAAGCTATGCGTACGCGAAGGGGCATTGCGAACGCAATGAAGGATTCTACTGTTCACCTGTTGCAGAAAATCTGCAATTCCACTAAATTCGAAATCACTCCGAAACACCTCCGAAACACTCCCGAGCCCTCGGGGCTCCTAACCAATCACATGCACTAACTCAACAACATCCTACGAACTTAACCATGCGATCAAATCGCCAACATAACATCAAAAACGAGGAATCAAACCTCAAAAATTATCATTTTTTCATCAAACTTCATAAACTTTTATTTTTAGATATTTAGGCCCGAAACACGTCAAATGACGTCCGATTTCAACCAAATTACACAGAAACATCTTAAACCATATATAAGACCTGTACCGGACGCCGGAACCAAAATACGGGCCCGATACCAATACTTTCTAATCCATTGTCATTTCAAATTTCCATATTAATTCCAGAAAAACAATTTCTGTTAAAAAATTCATTTCTCGGGCTCGGGACCTCGGATTTCGATTTCGGGCATACGCCCGAGTCCCATATTTTTCTACGGACCCTCCAGGACCGTCAAATCACGGGTCCGGGTCCGTTTTTCCCAAAATGTTGACCAAAGTCAACTTTAATCTTATTAATACCAAAATTCATCATTTTTCACACAGAATTCATACTTAAGCTTTCCGGCTACGCGCCCGGACTGCGCATGCAAATCGAGGCGACTAAAAATGAGGTTTTCAAGGCCTCGGAAGCACGGAATGAATGAGAAGACAGGTGATGACCCTTTGGGTCGTCACAAGAATGCGTTCAAACCTCCAAATTTTGATGCCAAACGACCCGGAACTAGTCAGACATTACATAAATTGATCAATCTATGCTCAAAAGTTCATATCTCCACTATTAAAGTGATTATCCAACCCAAATTGCAAGATTACTAAAATTTACCCCCGGGGCCACTTGCCCGGATTCCAGAAATATTCGAAGAAAATTGTTACCCATAATCTTAGGAACATAAACATATGATTTTCACTAAGTTCCATACTCATTTTCGTGGTAAAATCCCATTTTTATAAAAAATTTAGGTTTTCATCTAAACCCATAATTTTTACTAATTTTCATGTTATAATCTACCAATAAGCTAGATATTAATGTCACGCCCCGAACCTGGTCCTGGACGTAACACGACACTCGGTGCCTGACTACATGTGACCGAGCGAACCAACTGGCTGGCTGAATCAACATGTGGTATTATAACATACTGAATGCGGAAGATAAACCAACACATGCTGATATACTGAAAGTCTGGTTGATATAAAACAAAGTGCGGAAATACAAATACAATTCTGAAATATATTTGTAGCCAACATAGCTTAATATGAAAAGCCTGTGACTCTGTCTAACTGTTACTCTAGTCTATAAAGCCTCTAATGAAGTGCTGAAAACACTGACTGTCTGGAAATACTGAAGACTGTAGTAATGATAATGCCCCGAAAGAACTGGGGATCACCAAATAGCTGGTACGAGAATCCTAGCGCTCTGAATCATCAACCTGTAAATCATTACCTGCATCGTGAGATGCAGGCCCCGGGCAAAAGGGACGTCAGTACATTTGAATTGCACTGGTATGTAAACCAACTGAAAGAAAGAATTATAAATGCTGAAACTGAACTAAGCTGATAACTGAGAATTGATAATTGATAACTGAAATGATAACTATTGAAACTGAAACTGAAATGATAACTGATAACTGATAACTGAACTGATAACTGATAACTGAATTGATAACCGGTAACTGAAATGATAACTGACAACTGAATTGAACAAAGGAAGTAAGGATATGAATACTCCCTCTTCTGAATGATGAACAAGCTGTTTATCTGAATAAGCTACGGCCTCGGGCCCAATATATATATGCACAAGCTACGGCCTCAGGCCCAAGTATACGTATACATAACTACGGCCTCAGGCCCAAAAATGCATAAAGCATAAACTACGGCCTCAGGCCCAAGTATGCATAAAGCATATAAACTATGGCCTCAGGGCCAAACATGCATAAAGCATAAACTACGGCCTCAGGCCCAAATACAGGTGTTCAACATTCAGGAACTGAGAATCAAACTGCCATACATGATAGTGAAATACTGAATCATACTGAGTTACATGATACTGGAATACTGGATCACACGGAGTTACATAATACTGGAATACTGAATAGGACTAGACTAAGACATGTATTCTTGAACTGATTATGAACACTGAAACTTCAACTGTTTATGGCATACTGTGTAATCTATACTAAGACTCGGGGGAATCAAACCCAAGTCTATATTGAATACGCACTGAGCTCACAACGTTCAAAATGAAAGTCATGAACGAGTTATGAAGCTAGAGAATAGAAGTTCTGCAACTATTCAAGGAGTTAGGCTTAACTATATTTCTGAGGCAATTAGTAACGTTGTAAAAGAAATGTAGTGTAGGGAGAATCATTAAAATTCCCAAACAAAGAGAGTTAGCCTCACATACCTTAACTTCCTGCTCTTGAGCATAATACAACATTCGCCAACCCTTTCAACTTTAATCTATATCAATACAAGTCAAAGGGATTCCAAATTAACAACAATAGTCATGTTTTGGTCACTTAGGCATTTTATCAAACACTCGATGGCATAAAGCTTCATAGCCCTTATTAATGGTGTCTCTACACCCAATAACCCATTCTCCTGCTCCTAGATAAATTCTAAAGTCTCAAATGGTTATAATCAACATTATTCTTTATCACCCATAAGGTAATCAACACCCATAACTATTATAACCAATCAACAACCCAAACTTATCACCGTTCATGCTTTTCTATCAACGTTCAATCTTCTTGAATTCGAGTTCTAGGGTTTCTTCTCTCAACAATGGTGTCCCAATGGAATATCTAATGATATGAAGGGTTTACCCATGTTAATAAGATGTTGGGAAATTGAAATTAACTTAGAATAACCATTAGAACTTACCTTGGGTGGTGGAGGGACCCTTAAGGAGTTAGGTTTTTGAGAGTTTTCCTTTCTAGAGCAAGTTTTTATGTTTTGGGGCTGTGGGGGACGAAATAGGGCTAAAAAAGTGACTTCTCAAGTTGGCCACCGCGTCCCAGTAGGCCTTACCGTAGTTCCGACCTCGGTAAATCGCTTTAACACTGCCTCACGACCGCGGTCGCGGTCAAACCGGTGGTTATACACCATTCTGTAAAACGGGCATAACTGTTTGGACAGAGCTCCATTTGGGCTCCACAATATATAGTTGGAAAGCTATTTCAAAGGCCTACAACTTTCATGCTTTGAATTTTCCCAAATTCCTTACACATTTTCATTATACCCTGCTGGAAGACGGACCTGCTGCAAACTTAGTCGATTTTGTCGAATCTTATGCACCTCACTTTCTATCTTGATTTTGAAACAACTATTTTCACCCATAATCATCCCGATAGGACTTCATATGTCCAAAATATAACCTTACTACTCCTTTAACTCGTTCATACCTAATCCGAATGTGCGAGGTGTTACATTATCTCCCCCTTGGGATCATTCGTCCTCGAATGATTGTCTTGACTGTAACTTCTGCTAACTCTGGACCGAGTCTGGTGCAAACATGAACTTTCATTAACACTTGCATACTAACTTGAATGAATTAATGATTACTGAACTATTGATATACTGAACTAAACGACTACTGCATTGACTGAATATTGGTCTGCCATGGATACGTTAATACTGAACTAACATGGATATATGAATATTGAACTGGCACGAATATTTGAGTAATCTGAGTACTAAGCTGGCATGAATGTCTAAGTATTGGACTAACATGAGTAGCTGAGTATTGAACTGACTTGAATATCTGAGTATTGAACTGACATGAGTATCTGAGTACTGAACTGGCATGAGTATCTGAGTACTGAACTGACATGAGTATCTGAGTATTGAACTGGCATGAGTATCTGAGTACTGAACTGACATGAGTATTTGAGTGCTGGAAACTTGAATGTTATAACATGACACGTGAAATACTGGTTGTACCACCACTAATTCTGGTAGCAACTCCAACTCATAAGCTAATTGACCGATCCTTCGCAAGATTCTATATGGCCCAATATACTAGGGACTTTGCTTTCCCTTCTTCCCAAATCTCATAATGCCTTTCATAGGCAAAACTTTAGAAACACCCAATCACCAACTTGAACCAACCAATTGGCGATCTACACCTTCTCCCATCCATAGTCTCGCACGGTGCCATCTTGGTACTGAAATGGTAGGTGTTATTATTAGCAAGGTCAATGATAGGTATGTGATCATCCTAATTACTTTTAACATCAAGGACATATCCTCAACTGTTTAAATAAAATGTTCTGCCTGGCCATAAAGTCTACGACATTCTTTTTCATGTCGTTCAACCAATAAATCTCCTTGGTCATGATGCATATTTGGGAACCTGGATGGAAAGAATACCTAGAGCTATGGGTTTCTAGCATGATCTTCCCTCTTTAAGTCCATCTATGTCTGAGACACACAATCTGTCCTTGTACCTCAAAGTACCATCATCTCCCCCTTATTCAAAAGCCATGGTCTTATACTTGTGAATCTCCTCTTTCAACTGCAACACGTAGAGATCATCAAATAGTTTCTCCTTCTCAACGGCTACTAAGGGGGAACAAGTCCTGTCCTAGACAACAACTCTACTATCTTTGGAGTGCGCAAATTGAACTCCTAGCTAGGCTAAGCGGTGAACTTCTTTCACCAGAGTTGTCTTATCTACCTCAATCATGAGTTATACTTCCCACACTTGATTATCTTCTTAAGCACTTCCTGAAAATACTTATATCATTATTGTGAGCTAAGTCTTTAACTAGTACTCCGAAGACTAGAGTGTTGTGCAATGGCACTACCCTTGTGATACATAACTGGGCATGATTTTATAGCTTTCTGTGATCACTTTATCATCAATAACTAAGCTCGGTGATCATTCTACTCACTTTGTGTTTCTTACACATGCTAAGCATATTCCTTGTGGTAATTATACAATTTTCCCTCATTACCGAACTGATTTTCTTTTTCATATCCCATGCTACTATTCGAGTTTCAGATCTCCAACTAGACTTACTGAAAATTTTCTGTGACGACCCGGCCCGTCGTCACGTGAGTTACTGCCCCATTTTCCCCATTTTCTGCTTCCTTATGTTTTATTATAAGAGTCTTGAGTGAATGGGTCGATTTGGATTGGTTTTAGATGGAAATGAGACACAAAGTCTCTTTAAGGAAGGTTTGTATTAGAAAAGCCAACCGGATGTTGACTTGTGAGTTAGAGGGCTCGGATGTGATTTCGGTGATTTGGTTAGCTTCGGATGATTTATGACTTAGGAGTGTGATCGAAATTGATTTTAGAGGTCCGGTGTAGAATTAGGCTTGAATTGGCGAAGTTAGTATTTTGGCGAATTCCGGTTGATAGGTGAGATTTTGATCCGAGGGTCGGAACGGGATTCCGAGAGTTGCTGTAGCTTCGTTAGGTAATTTTGGATGTGTGTACAAAATTTCAGATCATTCGGAGGTGTTTGGTCGTGTTTTTGATCAAATGCGTAATTCGGAAGTTTTGGAAGAACTTAGGCTTGAATCCGATGTAATTTTAGGGTTTTGGTGTTAATTGTGGTGTTTTGATGATTGGAGCAAGTTTGAATGATGTTTTAGGATGGGTTGACACTTTTCATTGAGGTCCCGGGGGCCTCGGGGTGATTTCGGATGGCCATCGGGATGAAATTTGGACTTATGAGATTGCTGGTGTGCCTGGTTTCTGGTATTTCCGCATCTGCGGAAAAGGAACCGCAGATGCGGTTGCGCAGGTGCGGAAGGAAGGTACGCAGGTGCGAGTTCTTGGAAGGTTTGCTATTTCCGCAGGTGCGGGCTTGGGGTCGCATCTGCGATGCCGCAGATGCGGTAGATGAGTCGCAGAAGCGAATTGGCGTGGCCTTGGTATTTCCGCAGAAGCGGACAGGTATCCGCAGAAGCGGGATCCGCAAATGCGGAGAGATGACCGCAGAAGCGGTCGTGGACTTAATGAAGATCCGCAGAAGCGGAGGTATTACCGTAGAAGCGGTAGCCGCAAATGCAGTAAAGGAACCGCAGATGCGAAAATCACTGTTCAGAGAAAGGTTTTAAAGCTAATTTTGTTCCGCGAACTTAAGTTCATTTCCACCATTTTTTATCGACCTTGAGAGCTCTTGGACGGAAATTGAAGGGGATTTCGACTAGGTGTGATTGGAGGTGAGTTCCTTGACCTAAATACGTGATTTAATGGTAGAATTAACGTTGAAATTTGTGGAAATTCATCAAAAGAGGGTAAAGCTAGGGCTTGGGAATTTGGTATTTCAAAGTTGAATTTGAGGGGCCAAATGGACTCCGATTTTGGTAATTTTGATATGTATAGACTCGTGGCGAGATAAGAAATCGTATGATGTTAATTTTTTGATTTTTCGAGAAGTGGGCCCGGGGCTCGGGTTTTGCCAATTTCGTAAATTTCGATATTTTTCGAGTCTTTTCGATTGGGTTATGTTCCCTTAGCCTATTGTAACGTATTCGTTGTGGTTTTGACCAGATCGACGCGCGAGGAGGTCGATTTGAGAGGCAAGGGCATAGCGAGCTAGGATTTTGGCCGGCTTGAGGTGAGTAATGATAGTAAATGATATCCTGAGGGTTTGAAACCCCGGATTTGCACAACGTAGTGCTATATTGAGGTGAAACACGTGCTTAATGGTGAGCGCGGGGTTGTTTACTACTGGGGATTGTGACCTGGTCCGTCCCGTTTGATATTTTACTGCGTATTTGCTTAAGCTGATTTGTTTACCATCATGATTTGGGCTAGTTGCCATGTTTGGGGCCTCGTGCCGACTTGTAGGACCCTTAGGGGCATTATGACTGATTTTCCTCACTTTACTTAGTAAAAATCACATCCTCAGTCATGTTTCTATTTGATTAAACAATGTGAACCGTCTTTTATAAATGTTAATCCTAAATGAGGGAAGATATGTGGGCTGAGATCCCTACCCTATACTATTGTGTCCTAAAATGACTGAGAGGGGTTGAGAACCCAACAATGAGGATATTATATATATTATGGATCGGGCTGCACGCCGCAGCAAATACTCATATGGATCGGGTTGCACCCCGCATCAAATGTTTATGTGGATCGGGCTGCGCGCCGCTGCAATATTGCGCTTGGGCTGTAGGAGCCCCTCCGGAGTCTGCACCCCCACACTGAGCGCGGGTACCCATATGGATCGGGCTGCACGCCGCAGCGATGGATCGGGCTGCACGCTGCAGCGAGATATGGATCGGGCTGCACGCCGCAGTGGTTATTATATGATACTATTCTGAGAGTAATCTGAGTTACTGTACTGAGCGGTTGATACTGGGCCCGAGGGGCAGTTTTACTATTTATCACTTATTAGCTGTTTTACCTGATTTACCTGCTTTTAAAACGGAGATTTCACATGAATTCACGGATTTTACTGCTTTTAGTGATTTACTGCCTGATATATAATTGCCTTGTGCTGTTATGTGTTTTCTTATCTTCAGCTATTATTTATTGTTATTACTCACTGGGTCGGAGTACTCACATTACTCCTTGCACCATGTGTGCAGATTCAGGCATAGCAGAGTCCGTTCCTGAGCACTGATATCCTTGTCCAGATAAGGCAGCGAGTTCGGAGCTTCGAGGTAGCTGTTGGCGTCCGCAGCCCCCTTGACTCCCCTATTTCATGCTATTTCAGTTATTCCAGACTTCTGTACCAGATATTCTGTTTGCAGACTTATAGAAATTCTGTAGTAGCTCATGACTTGTAACACCCCGGTTTGGGCTATGTCGGGATGGTTTCTACTGTTATATTCCATACTTCCGCGAATTATTGTTATTAAATCATGCTTTAGAATTGTTTAATGGTAATTAACTGCTTAAAAGAGGTGTTGGCATTGTTCTGGCTGGCCTTGTCTTCACGAGAGGCGCCATCACGGCTGGGTTTGGGATTTGGGCCGTGACATTTTCACATCACCCCTTAGACCAAAGGTCTTATACTTGTGGATCCTTCTCTTTTTGCTGGGATCCAAATAACTTTCCTTATTCTCTGCAATTCTTTGCACTCTACGTCAATGACGACTCATCTTCCAACTTACTTCTATGAAATCTTTCTTACTAGGAAAAACTAAATTATTCACTTAACGGAAAGCTAATGTATTCAAAACTATCATATACAATCTTAATAATTTAACTCTGCTCACACTGTCAATCCTGGAGAAACCACATTACGATAATTCCTAAAGACTATTCTTCTATAGTTTGTGCTCTCACTGCTAGCTAATATTTTTTTTTCCCACTGCTACTTTACATCGAGTTTAACTTAAACTCTTTGGGTTCTAACACACGTTTGGTATTTCAAACATTCATCCACTCACTAGAGTTAACCTGGCTAAGTGAATCAAATTGTACCCCTACTAGCTCTGCTGAAAGTGCTAATTCACAGTATCAACTCAAATCTTACTTACTATTCTTTTACTAATCACCTGCTACCATCATATTTTCTTGCTCTGCTTTGAATAACCTAAGTGAAGCATAAGGTTATTCTAACTTCCCTCACCATCCGGCCCTGTTCTACGGTCACATACTATCCCCTTTTTTTCTCCTAAACTATGTGCATGGATCACACTTAGGGAATTCATCTGCCTCAAATGAAATTGGAATATCTAACCCCAAACTTTCGATACAACACTAAATCATATCATACTATAAACATCCCGGGTAATTATTTAGTCACATAACCAAAGGGGGAACTGCCATATCTTTTATCTTACACCAATAGTTGTTTCTTATAGTAACTTACTAACGTGGTACTTCTAGTTCTGATTTGAATAAATATGAACAACTTAAAATTGTTCCCTGAAATTCACTATTGGCTGCTCTTGGTTCTCATTGCATACATCATATCTTCTAGTCATTTGCATGAGTTTTACGAAAAATACATCTCTAATAATAACAATCGTTTTTGACTCCTAGGTATTTTACCCTTAGGCTCTTTTCTGTCCAAACTATAGTGACCAACGTTAGGGTCTGACATCTGAACTATCATCATCCAACTTGTGACTCCATTTCCAAAAATTAAATGAAGTTGTTCTAGGAGGTAAAGCACATACGAATACACTACCATGCACAAACTTATCTTTCAAAGTATACCATCATCAGATAAATCACTTCATGTACCGTCCGGTGAGTCTTCGGTCTTAATCCAGACCTAAAATATGCGAAGGTTTCTCTATAATCACTGTTACTTATATTTTCTTTGAGAACCCATATGCATCACTGTATACTCACAAGTCACTAGAAATTTTGATACACTGAAAATTGGAGATCTGGTAACTGAATAACTAATAATTGGCATACTGAATAACCATAAACTTGCTAGCTGAAAGGCCGCTAACGGGTAACTGAGATAAACTGATATCCATAAAACATGATAACTGCTTTTGTACTTTCTGATAAGGTTATGCTCTAATCTGTACTACTATCCATTGCATCCCACTTTTAACATCCTCTTAAGTCTCATATTTACCAAGCTGTACTCCATAATTATACCCCAATGGGCAATTATCCTCTCTAGGACTTTAGATTTCTCCTGCGCGTCGCTTGGGCATCCAATACGTTTGGAATTTGATAGGAAGAGAAGGTTAACTATTGCTCTAGGTTTCATGACACGATCTAGAGTAGAAAGAAATGAGACAATCCTGGATGTCTTGGTAGTTAACCGTTTATATGAGTGGCCGGCACACACATATAAAGGAAACTCCACTGGACACGGCTCCATAGACTCCCTAGGACACTTGAACCTAGTGCTCTGATACCAAGCTTTGTCACGCCCCGAACCTGGGCCTAGACGTAACACGGCACTCGGTGCCTGACTACATGTGACCGAGCGAACCAACTGGCTGGCTGAATCAACATGTGGTATCATAACATACTGAATGCGGAAGATAAACTAACACATGCTGATATACTGAAAGTCTGGATGATATAAATCAAAGTGCGGAAATACTAATACAATTCTGAAACATATTTGTAGCCAACATAGCTTAATATGAAAAGCCCGTGACTCTGTCTAACTGTTACTCTAGTCTATGAAGCCTCTAATGAAGTACTGAAAACACTGACTGTCTGGAAATACTGAAGACTGTAGTAATGATAATGCCCCGAAAGAACTGGGGATCACCAAATAGCTGGTACGAGTATCCTAGCGCTCTGAATCATCAACCTGTAAATCATTACCTGCATCGTGAGATGCAGGCCCCAGGCAAAAGGGACGTCAGTACATTTGAATTGAATTGGCATGTAAAGCAACTGAAAGAAAGAATTATAAATGCTGAAACTGAACTAAGCTGATAACTGAGAATTGATAATTGATAACTGAAATGATAACTATTGAAACTGAAACTGAAATGATAACTGATAACTGATAACTGAACTGATAACTGATAACTGAAATGATAACTGATAACTGAACTGATAACTGATAACTGAACTGATAACTAATAACTGAACTGATAACCGATAACTAAAATGATAACTGATAATTGAATTGAACAAAGGAAGTAAGGATATGAATACTCCCTCTTCTGAATGAAGAACAACCTGTTTATCTGAATAAGCTACGGCCTCGGGCCCAATATATATGTGCACAAGCTACGGCCTCAGGCCCAAGTATACGTTTACATAACTACGGCCTCAGGCCCAAATATGCATAAAGCATAAACTACGGCCTCAGGCCCAAACATGCATAAAGCATAAACTACGGCCTCAGGCCCAAGTATGCATAAAGCATATAAACTACGGCCTCAGGCCCAAACATGCATAAAGCATAAACTACGGCCTCAAGCCCAAATACAGGTGTTCAACATTCAGGAACTGAGAATCAAAGTGCAATACATGATAGTGAAATACTGAATCATACTGAGTTACATGATACAAGAATACTGGATCACACGGAGTTATATAATACTGGAATACTGAATAGGACTAGACTGAGACATGTATTCTTGAACTGATTATGAACACTGAAACTTCAACTGTTTATGGCATACTGAGTAATCTATACTAAGACTCGGGGGAATCAAACCCAAGTCTATATTGAATACGCACTGAGCTCACAACGTTCAAAATGAAAGTCATGAACGAGTTATGAAGCTAGAGAATAGAAGTTCTGCAACTATTCAAGGAGTTAGGCTTAACTATATTTCTGAGGCAATTAGTAACGTTGTAAAAGAAACGCAGTGCAAGGAGAATCATTAAAACTCCCAAAGATAGAGAGTTAGCCTCACATACCTTAACTTCCTGCTCTTGAGCATAATACAACATTCGCCAACCCTTTCAACTTTAATCTATATCAATACAAGTCAAAGGGATTCCAAATTAGCAACAATAGTCATGTTTTGGTCACTTAGGCATTTTATCAAACACTCGGTGTCATAAACCCATTCTCCTACTCCTAGATAAATTCTAAAGTCTCAAATGGTTATAATCAACATTATTCTTTATCACCCATAAGGTAATCAACACCCATAACCAATAATAACCAATCAACAGCCCAAACCTGTCACCGTTCATGCTTTTCTATCAAACCCATCAACTCATATCTCATGAAATAGAGTCTATTATCATGAATTCAATGATAGAATCAATTAGAGGGTGAAGATATTACCTTTTTGACGTTCAATCTTCTTGAATTCGAGTTCTAGGGTTTCTTCTCTCAACAATGGTGTCCCAATCGAATATCTAATGATATGAAGGGTTTACCCATGTTAATAAGATGTTGGTAAATTGAAATTGACTTAGAATCACCATTAGAACTTACCTTGGGTGGTGGAGGGACCCTTAAGGAGTTAGGTTTTTGAGAGTTTTCCTTTCTAGAGCAAGTTTTTATGTTTTGGGGCTGTGGGGGACGAAATAGGGCTAAAAAAATGACTTCTCAAGTTGTTGCTCCCTAACGCACACACAAGTATACGTGGTCGACAAGTAATATAGGATTATAAGTCCAGAAATCGTACCCACAGGGACTTATGATTAACTATCAACTAAATTAAACCAAACAATTAATCTACTCAAGCGATTCCTAAAGTATGAATATTCAACTAAAATTAATCTAGAGTAACAAATTAAGAGATCAAAGAAAATAAGTTGGCGAATTATAGAGACGAATTCAATATGAGTGAATATTCTAGAGCTATGGGTTAGCTAACAATCCCGTTGAGTTTTCTACCTAAATTGTCTAATTAATTTATCTAGTTTATTGATTGACGGGGTTAATATTGCTTGCAGTCTTCTCCCGAAGTACAACTCGCCTATTCAAGCTAACCTAACGCCTATATTCCTATGGAATTAGGATCAACAAGAACGCATTTATAATTTCCGTATAATAACCAAGCAAGGCGATTAGGTATATTCCTATCCTAACCGCAAATCCGCTCCCCCTAAGAGTTAAGATCTTGCTCTACTCAATCTTATATGCAATCTAGAATTCCCTCTCCTGAGTTCAATCCTAGATTCGTAGATAGTATTCAATTGGTGATCAAGCAATCAAATAATTAAGCGCAAGATTGAATAAATAAACCAATATGATAAAATAGTAAGAACAATTCAAGCTTCAAACTATAACGTTCATGTAGCACCCGAAACTCTAGAACTAATAAACTATGAAATTAAAGGAAGAGGAGAGAAGAAAAACTAGTTAGAAGCCTCCTCCAAGCGTGGTGTGTGTTCCTCCACGTGAAACTCCCTTCAAAGTATGTTAGTTCTCTCTAAAGTGGCGTCCTCCCCTTCAAAAATAGGTTTAGTCTTGCTTTTATACGTGTTGGGTAGGTCTAGGGCCATAATAACCTTGTCCCGGGCGAAATTGGACAAAATTACGTCACCGGCGCCCAGCCCGGTGCCAGGCGCCCACCAGGGCGCTGCCCAATTTGTCAACACTGTCTCTAGCGGCACAGGTGGCGCCAGGCGCTGCCTGTGGCGCCCAAATGGCATTTTTTCCGGTTTTGTTCGTTTTAGCTCAAATCTTGCGCGTTTTGCACCCAATTGCTCCCGAATCATTCCTACAAGTAAAAACACTTAAAATTAATATAAATCATACTATTTAACATCCCAAATTCACGAAACAAAAGTAAAATATGAGGCGATATACATAGAAATATATATACTTTAAGCTAAACATCAGTCACTGCGTCCCAGTAGGCCTGACCGCGGTCTCGACCGTGGTAAATCGCTGGAACACCGCCTCACGACTGCGGCCGCGGCCGAACGCGGTAGTTACGCACCATTCTGTAAAATGGGCATAAACTTTTGCACAGAGCTCCGTTTGGGCTCCACAATATATCGTTGGAAAGCTATTTCAAAGGCGTACAACTTTCATGCTTTGAATTTTCCCGAATTCCTAACACATTTTCACTAAGCCCTGCTGGAAGACGGACATGCTGCAAACTTAGTCGATTTTGTCGAATCTTATGCACCTCACTTTCCATCTTGATTTTGAAATAACTATTTTCACCCATAATCATCCCGTTAGGACTTCATATGTCCAAAATATAACTTTACTACTCCTTTAACTCATTCATACCTAATCCGAATATGCGGGGTGTTACAATTAAACTCACTTTAGGTAGAAATTAATTACCTCACAAGGCTAGGTCGAAATCCCCTCCTTAAGAGCCCTCAAATCGTCCAAGAGTGAAATAAATGACCTTATAAATGCCTAAGTCCCGTTTTTAAAGATGATTTTGCCCAAGGGTCCTTATACGCGATCGCGACCAAGCCCTCGCGATCGCGATGGCTAAACTAGAGGAGCCCAGAAAAAGGCTCTACGCGATCGCGAGAAGACCCACGCTAACGCGAAGCACTGGCTCGCCTACTCTTCGCTAACGTGAGGCCCAGAATGCGAACGCGTAAGGCAACTGGGTGGCCTAGGCCCAAGCCCAGGCTTCTATGCGAACGTGGCCTTCGCAACACGAACGTGAAGGCCAAAGGGTCCAGGCCTCCGCGAATGCGTCCTTGATTATGCGAACGCGAAGGGAAAAAGCGCCAGTCTCCCAAATCCTTCATTGTGACGCGAGAGTCCATCCGCGTTCGCGAAGAAGGAAGCCAGAAGCAGAAATATGGTGTTTTCCAAAACGCACCCGAGCCCCTCGGTACCCCGTCCAACCACACCAGCAAGTCTGTAATCACAATACGGACCCGCTCGAACTCTTGAAACGCGTAAAACAACAACGAAACCAACAATCATACCCCAAAACCAAATTGAATCAAACTTTAAACTTCAAGTTTCCTAATCGCTCCGAACACGCTGAATCATACTTAGACTACTTGGAATGACACCAAATTTTGCGTGCAAGTCTTAAATGACATTATGGCACTATTTCCGGTCTCGGAATTCCGTTTGGACCTCGATATCACCAAAACCCGCTTCAAACCAAATTTAAAGAACTTCTAAAATCTTCAAGAACCAACTTTCGCTATTAGGCGCCAAAATGCTCCCGGGTCATCCAAAACCCGATCTGAACATACGTCCAAGTCCGAAATCATCATACAAACCTATTGGAACCGTCAAATTCTGATTCCGAGGTCATTTACTCAAAATGTTGACCGAAGTCAAACTTGGCCTTTTAAGCCAACCTTAAGGATCCAAGTTTTCCGATTTCAACTCGAACTCTTCCAAATCCCGAACTAACCATCCTCGCAAGTCATAAATTAGTAAAAACAAGTATGGAAAATTTCATTTAGGGGAACGGAGTTCTAGAAAGTAAAATGACCGGTCGGGTCGTTACATTAGTTCTAGCTCTGTCTCTATATCTCTCTATATGTATATATATATTCCAAAATTTACTAATAAGTACAAATAATAATTTTTAAGTCCAGTAAATCAAATGGGTTGTGATAAAATTTTAAAATCGAACCTATAAAATTTTATTAGGAAACTGACTCGGCTTATTATATTCATCTTCTCTAACCTAAAGTGTATCAGAACACGTCCTCTTATAAACTACTCGCAACTTTTAACGATACGTAATTCTCTTTTGTTCTTTCCATTTGTTGGTCTTACGTTGCTATCAAAAATTAATAGAACAACTTTCCGTTTGACTAACAAATTAACTTATTCTCCTTTTCTTGATGGATATTAATTTTAGAGATTGTGACATCAAGATAGTGATACATAGTTAGATATTATCAGTTCAATTTAGGCTAATCATTTTTTGTGGTAGAGGATTATCATTTTATTTAGACGTTTTGAATTCTATAAATGAAGTGTATAAAAACCCTATTTCATGTTTTTGAAAGGTAGAAGGAACTTTATACCTGAAAATTGCTACATTTGTCCCTTTTAGAGAAGAGAAAAATAAAGGGATCTTTATACAAATAGTCGGTATTCACTATTTATATTTTCTAGCCGATATACATAAATTATATACTGATTATATATAATTATAAACATATTATATATAGATTAGACATATATTATATGACTTCTTCGACTATTTTTAATTTAAACTGTTAAGCGGCTATTTAGGTCAATTCTTCCGAATAATTTGCAAAAAGGAGAGGGAAAAGTGTTAGTTCTACAATCCAGTGGCGGATCTACCTTTGGAGGTATGATTGCTGAAGCACCCATTGTCTTTTGGCCAAATTGTGTAATATATTCATAGATAATATACCAAGGGGTCTTTCTGTAGATACCCTCACGAACAATCGTCGTTTTTTTTATGATTTTTCCGCTTCTCATAGCTGCTCTTTCCACACCACCGGAACCCCTGATTAGAGACTTGGCGAGGTTGTGATTGGAAAGAATCGTCTTTCCTTGACTATGAGCATCCACTATAATTATGTTTGACCATTTAGAATTTACTCTAAAATCAGTGAAACACCCACGATTTACAAATTCTGAATCCGCCACTGCTACTATCAACTTGTTCAAGTTATGATGCTTTATTTGATTCTGGAAGTTTTCTTGAACAAGAAAAGAAGTCCTAGAAAGCAATTTTCATTTAAAAATTTTCTTCAATAAAACGAAGAGCCAGAAAGTCATTTTCATTTAAAAGAGCTCGTACACAAACAATCACTTTCAGTTCAATCCGTAATTATTTAATTTACGTATCGTTTTCTCCTTCTCCCTCTCCAATAATCTCCATATTTGATTTTAAAAGGATTTCATCTCTTATCCACAAAATTTGGATGTTTCTCAACAATATTTTCTATTTTGCTAAAAGTAAAAGAAAGATAAATAAGATTCTTTCAAATTTTATGCTAAAACAAAAATGAATAATGAATCTTCAAGCTAAAGACTAATACTGCTACGGATGCATGCAGATGGCGTGGGTTATAACATACGAAACTCTGGGAATCAGGCAGAATTCCGATTTTATGGCCTTAAATTGCCACCAAATAAGGAATGTTCATGGTGAGATGATGAATATTGTTTGTTAAGTCATTTTTGATGGTCTTGAAAATTTTTAGGCAATTAGGGTCCGGTCGCCTGGATGCATGCAGAGGTGTGGGCTATAATACACGAAAATTCGAGAATCAGGCGGAATTCTAGTTTTATGGACCTAAAACGCTAATAAACGAGGAACGATCATGACTAGGCGATGACTATTGTTCCTTAGTCCATTTTTTATGATCAGGCAAAATTTTAAGCGATTCGGGTCCGGTCGTTTGGACGCATGCAGATGGCGTGGGTTATAGAACACAAAAATCTGGAAATCTGGCAGAATTCTAATTTTATGGCCCTAAAATGCCAAAAATTGAGGAACGGTCATGGCGAGGCAATGATTGTTGTTCCTTAGGTCATTATTTATGGTCCGAAAAATTTTAGACGGATTCGGGTCCAGTCACCGGATGCACGCAAATAGCATGGGCTATAGCATACGAAAATCTGAGAATCTGGCGAAATTCCAGCTTCATGTCTCTAAAACACCAAAAAACGAGGAACGGTCATGGTAAGGCGATAGCTATTGTTCCTTAGTTCATTTTGATGGTACGACAAAATTTTAGGTAATTCGGGTCCAGTCGCTCGGATGTATTGAGGATTAGGAAGAATTCTAATTCTACAATGCCAAAAAAAGAGGAACGGTCATGGAGAGGTGATGGCTATTATTCCTTATGTCATTTTTTATGTTCCGGCAAAATTTTTGGCAGTTCAGGTCCATTTGTCCAAATGCATGCAGATGGAGTGGGGCCATTGATGTCGTGCTATAATTCCATGTATTTTGACGTTATTTACCCTACTTGCTTGTTGTTTGGATGCTAATTTGTGCGACAATTGAGCTTAATAGAGTTTATTTTACGTGTAGGAATGCTTGGACATGAATTGGAGAAAAGTTGCACGAAATGGTACCTCAAAACTACAAAATGGAGCAATTAAAGAATACGTGCAAGGCAATGAAAAGTTGCAGCCATAGACAGTGCCTCGCACAGAAACATTGGCGCCCCTGACAGTGCCTCGCGCAGAAATATTGGTGCCTCTGACAGTGCCTCGTGCCGACGATGCTATCCGAGCCACATTTATTTCCTCACAATTTTTGGATGTGTAGACCTCAACCCTACCTTATAAATACCTCCTAAACTTAGTTTTTAGGGTGAGAGAACACTATTAGAGAGGCAAAATGCTACGGAACACTTGGAAGCAACGAATCACAAGAGTTTTCTCTTCTGTTCTTTCTTAATCTGTATTTTAATGCTTTCAATTATTATCATGATAGTATGGTTATGAGTAGCTAAACTTTCTCATCTAGGGTTTGATGGAACCTATTGAACGATGAATTCCTGTTACGTTTTAATATAATTTTGCCTTTGAATATCCCTACCTGTTCAACTACGTGTTTATTGATGTTGATTGAATGTCCATCAATTGACTGTGCCTATTTATTATGTATTTCTTGAGAAAGAGTGCATATTTAGGTTGTCGAAAAACGTCACTCCCAAGGTATATGAGAGATCAATACGGCGGGTTTAAAAGCGAGATTAGAGATAACGAAGCTTTGACGTGATCACAGTGAGCGATGAAAAACTGCGAGCTAGCGTAATTCGAGACAATATGACTAGTAAATTATTGTAGTTGCTCAAGAGAGAATCATGATAAATCGAGTGCTCATGATCAGTAGAGAATACATATGAGAAATTGTAGAAGACGTAGCGGGAAAGATTCCGACAATTGGGGAAATCAGAACTCTAGGCTTTCCCAATTTTGTCTCCAACAAATTAATTTACTACTTTAATTTGTTAGTTAATTAGTTTGACACAAGAATCTTAATATTTATAACTTTTAAATAGTTCGAGCTTGTCTTTTTAGTGATATTGAACAGTTATAGTGAAACCTTAGTTCTCTGTGAGATTCAACTCCGGAAGTTTAGACCGGATTATATTTGCAGCGACCGCTTATTTTTTTTAGGACTAGAGTTGGGCGTGAACAACTATAGCACTCAAAAATCTGGAAATCGGGCAAAATTCTTGCTTTATGGACCTAAAACGCCAAAAAAGAGGAACGGTCATGGCGAGGCATGACTATTGTTCCTTATGTAGTTTTTGATGGTCCGATAAAATTTTAGGCGATTCGGGTCCGTTCGCCTGGGTAGATGCACATGGCGTGGGGTATAGCACACGAAAATTTGGGAATTGGCAGAATTCCAATTTTATAGCCGTAAAACGCCAAAAATGAGGAACGGTCATGGCGAGGTGATGACTATTGTTCCTTAGGTCGTATCTGATAGTCCGGAATAATTTAAGATGATTCGAGTCCGGTCATCTGGATGCATGTAGATAGAATGGGCTATAGCACATGAAAATCTGGGAATCGAACAGAATTCTAATTTTATGGCCCTAAAATGCCAAAAATTGAGGAACGGTCATGGAGAAGCGATGACTATTGTTCCATAGGTTGTTTTGATGGTCCAAAATTTTAGGCGATTCGATTCCGGTCGCCTGGATGCATACAGATGGCATGGGCTGTAACACACGATAATCTGGGAATCAAGAAAAATGATTAAAAACCGTCCGCTTTTCCCTTCCTCTCCTCTCTTAAAATTAAGAAAGAAGAAAGAAGAACCGAGTCTTGCAAAACTGCTGCTTCAGATTCATCGAGTTGGGTGCTGCTTCCTTCTCCTAGTTTTGTGTGTCTTTTTCGACGATCCTACCCAACAAATTCTTCCAGTGTATCAATTCTGGGTCCAATGGAATTCATAGGTATAAGAAGAAGCCCTATCAAATAAGGATTTTTTCTTTCGACCATATTTCGATTGTGAATACGCTATATAAGGACCGCCTACAAAGAGTATTACACCCTTGATCGAGAAATATCGATTACTTGTTGAACCCTATGAATTACGTGAAAGTAGGATACTCCAAATTCGGGGATTCCGATTTTATAGCCCTAAAATGCCAAAAAATAGGAATGGTCATGGAGAGGAGATGTCTATTGTTCCTTAGGTTATTTTTCATGGTCCGACAATTAAGTGATTCAGGTCCAATCGCCCGGATGCATGCAGAAGGCACGGGCTATAGCGCATGAAAACATGGGAATCGAGCAGTTTCAAGTTCTATGGCCCTAAACCACCAAAAAATGAGGAACGGTGATAGGGAATCAATGACTATTGTTCTTTAGGTCGTTTTTGATAGTCCAGCAAAATTTTAGGCTATTCTGGTCCGGTCGCCCGGATGCATGCAGATGATGTAGGCTACATCATGGGAATCGGGCCGAATTCCAGTTCAATGGCCCTAAAAACCAAAAGAAAACGAGGAACGATCATGGTGAGGCGATGACTATTGATCCTTAGGTCATTTTTTATGGTTCGACAAAATTTAGGCAATACGGGTCTGATCGCCGGATGCATACAGATGGCGTGGGATATAGAACACGAAAATCGAGGAATCAGACAAAGTTCCGGTTTTATTGTGCTAAAACGCAAAAAATGAGGAACGGTCATGAGGAGTGTAAGCACATGATTTTGCCCTATATGAATTACTCCTATAAAACTCAAGAAGATAGATTTTTCTTTAATTATTTGCCATTTTATAGGATTTTTGTAGGATTTTATTAATTGTTTGCATTTTTGTGCACATTTAATTTTTGTTAAAATCATGAAAAATACCAAAAATACCATGCATTGCATTTATATTTTGTGTTCACATTTTAGGATTAAATAAGTAATTAATTGCTTTACTAAATTGAANGGTTCATTTTTCACATTTTGTTTTAATTCTTAGAATAGCGATTTTTCTCTTTTAATTTAGGATCAAGTAATTGTTATAAATATTATAATTAGGTAATCCGTTTAATTTTACAATTTATATAATTTTGAAATTTAATTTAAGATTTTTATTAATCAAAGAAAAGGAAAAGAAAAAAAAAAACAAAAGGAAAAGAAACAAAAAGGAATTAGAGGAAACAAAATAAAAGGGCTGTTTTTATTAGGGCCAAAATGCTAAAAGCCCAAAACTTTTCTCACCAATCCTCCCCAGCCCAACCAAATAACCCGGTCCAGCTCCTCACCCCTACGCCAAACGACGTCGTTTCCGCTCTCCCTCATCTCAACCGTTGGATTTCAATGATTCAACGGCCCGGAACTCAGGCCACCCTTTGTATTTAACTGTCCGAACTAACCCCCATACCCCATTCGAAACCCCTCCCATTCCATCTCTCCCAACATCAGAACCTGAAACCCTAGCCGCCCTCATACTCTCCGCCGCTCCGCCGTCAACCACCCGCCAGGAATCGCCTCACGGTGGTTTCGGCGCTCCAATCCGCTCCAAATTAACACCACACAATCCCCGTTCCTTCCTCTTTCCAAATACCCCAACCGTTTTCCCCAAATCCTTATCAAACCCTTGGAATCTTAGATTTATGATCGGAGTCCCAAAAACCCTAATCCCTCCAAACATCCCCAAATTGATACCAAGCAACCCCTGTCCCCTCCTCTTCCCAAATCCATCATCAAATTCCCCAAAAACACTTTCTAACTCCCCCGAATTTTGGATCTGAAAATTGAAAAAATAACCTAGTTCTTCTAAGACTGACTCTTTGCCTCCCAGAGTTCAATACGGCTCAAGACTCGTGTTAACCAGGAGTTCTCGTCCAGAGCCCTTGATTAACACAAGTTTTGGTTCGATTTTGAGAGCCACGACTACTTTGGTTAATCACTGCTTCTCCGCCCTTCTTAGTCATTGTTTGGATTCAATCACCAGGCCTTTTCAATCTCACAATTTCTTCTTTAGTTTTGTTTCATTTGTTTCCTGATTTCTTTTCAACCTTTTGCTTGCCTATTTGTCTCTGTTATTTGTTTGTTCAAATCAGTTGGTTGTTTTTTTTGTTCATTTGATTAAATCAGATCTCTGTTGGGCTAGGTCAAATGTTATCATGATTTATCGTTCTTCTTGTTTTGTTGCTTCTGTTATTACTCATGGTCCTAATTACATGATTTAGATTTTAGGCTTTCCTTTTGTTTTAAGATTTCAGTGCTAGATGATCAATTGATTGCAGACGAATTTGTCAAATAGCCGTTAAGTTCATCATGAAATGGGACCTTTGCTTATTTAAGTTCCGGGTATTCACCCTTTAATGACTGTTTGATTTAATTTTACTCATAGCTTTCTATTTTGTGTTGTTTTCCTAGTTAATAATTGTTAGGAAACTCTTAGGGTGATAATTGAACAATAGAAAACTTGGAAGGCTAATTTGAGAATGGAAAATCAGGTTTTCTTTTAAGAAGTTTCTAGAACCTGGGGCAGCTGGCCCAATTTTGGCCAGCACAAGTGCTGGAGCCAATCAAAGGCTGCCAGCTGTCCCAATTCTGTTAAAAAAGATGCCTTGTGAGGGAATAATTCCCATTCTGTTTTCAGCAGCACATGGCACCTAAAAAAGGCTCTATGTAGACTTTTCTTTCACTCAAAAATCAGATGGGGATACCCTAAAAGAACATTCAAAGTTTCTGCATCATTTTTGGTTAAAAATTGTTTGGAATTGCTCTTTGGTTTTCATTGTTAGCAGTAACTTAAAAGTTTCAAAGAATTTCTGATTTATCTGGGTTTAAAGATGGTCTAAGGGAGCTGAATATTGTTGTGTTGGTTTGTTGATCTACTTACTCTTCTGCTATTGCTGAATCCTCACCCTCTTTTGCTTTATTTTTACCTCCAGGTACTTCTTGGACCCTAATGATATGTGAAGTGCAAATCTGAAACATGTAATCGAGTTGGAGATTTAAGGATAAAATTTAGCTTTGCTGAATATAAGCTTATATTCTTTAGAATCTATCCATGTTTCTGTATTAAATTAGCTTTACTATATGGTTTCCTATATTCATTCATGCTATTGACCTTACATTTCATTTTAAGGTTGAATTTGGAGGTTAGCTTGTCATGTTGGTTTTGGTTTGGCTAAAAACTCTTTCTGTTGAGTATATAGTGCTTGGGCTGTTGTGATATGGGTTTAGGGTAGATGTGGAACATCTCCTGTTGGATTTTGTTTAAATTTGTTTAGGTTTGTAGCGATGTTCAGTCCAGGGTTAAATCCATATCATGATTTTGCTGTTTTGGTTATTGTAAGTATCTAAATGTGTTTAAGAGCCATTGTTGCCACTATAATACGTAATCTAAATGTCTGGAGTGTCCATATCGTTAGAATCATTACATATGCGAGTTCAGCAGTAGCTCGTAGTAGTTTCAATTTTCAAATGCATATGGCCTGCAATTTAGATGATGAACATCTTCTATTTGCTTTGATGAAATTGGTTTAGATTAATTTAGAGTAGTGTTTGAATTACTCATGGCATATCAAATAATTGAAGGGCTGCAGAATAAGGTATTCCAAATGGTACAGATGCTTAATGGCATCCTTTTAAAAAAAACGGCCAGGCCTATTAAATGGCCCAAATGAGACTGCTTGGCCCAAGCCAGGCTTGTGTGTCTCAAGCCCTTTTCTTTCATTTCTGGATTCATTTTCAAGGCCCAGTTCTCCTATTGGCTCAAGGGACTTGTATGCTGGCCCATTTCCTTGAAATAACCCATTTCCCAATCGTGTTTACCACTAATAACTCCATTAAGTTCAAATCATTTGCAAAGATAAGCATCCTTAGGTCTAATTAAATATGACTCTTAAAATGGAGTGAGGTGTGCCATTTAATTATATCACCATGGCCCTCACAAATATTATCATTAGTTATTAAATTGAATATTTGTAGAAAAGCCTTTAGGCGCGTTTAAAATACAATTGTGATTGTGTACACGTTCGTGTGACATGATTACAATTCTAAAAACTAATTCGGAGTATGCATTCGCGCAACTTCGATCAAACTTTTCTTAATAATAAAATTATTTTAATAAGCTGCTAAATTAAATTTAGTTCATATAATCCGAGGTGTGCCATCCACAATTTAATCATTCATGGCCCTCATATTAATTTCATAACCTAGATATAAAAATGACAAATGCTCGTAGTTGCTTTAGGCCCGTTTAATATACCATAGTGATTGCGTACACATTCGCGTGACATAATTATTATTCTAAAAACAAAACCGGAGTATGCGTTCGCACAACATTGGCCAAACTTTCTTAATAATAATAATAAAGCGTTATTTATTGTGGACACGTTCAGGTGACATGATTTTTGGCACGCCAAACAAATGGGTACACGTACGCGTGACCTGTTTCAAGATAGTTTCCTAATTAAAAGAGGCAAATGCACATAGGTTCTAAAATGAGTAATTAGACAATTTTAATGAGCCAAGTATGATCAAAGCGACCGTGCTAGAACCACAGAACTCGAGAGTGCCTAACACCTTCTCCCGGGTTAACAAACTTCCTTACTCGGATTTCTGTGTTTCCCAGACATTAAATAGAGTCAACTTCCTCGATTCGGGATTCTAAATCGGTGAGTTGGGACACCATAAACTATCCCAAGTGGAGACTCTAATCTTATACAATAATCCCATTTCGATTGTCACTTAAATTGGAAAAACTCCCTTATACCCCTTTCCGGGGGTAGTAAAAAGGAGGTGTGACAGCTCTGGCAACTCTGTTGGGGATAAGAACCCAGAACCTCGGGTTCAGGGTTCAAGAATTCGAGCTTGTAATATGATTCTGCTTGGCTTTATTTATTGTTGATATTATTTGTATTTTTTGAACCCAATGTGCTAATTCCCTTCATGTGCCATTGCGATATTGTTTGAATGTTATTAAAATGCTTTCTTACGCCACCCTTCTGAGTCTTCTAAAATTTGGCGCACACGTTCGCGTGGCCCACTTTCTATTAGAAGTCATACCAGTTAAGAACGAGGCATGGGCCAGCAACAAGGCCGGGCAGACTTTAGCGCTCCCGGTACGTTGCTCCTAGCTCGGCTCGAGTTGTCCACTCGGGTAAGCCCAGTCTAGAACACAACCCCAGGTTTAAACTTAGAAGAACATAACCTCATGCCGGATTCCTAGTAGGAACGTTTGTTTGCATCACGTGCATTTGACTTGGGGGACTCAACACAGGGGTTGGGTCCGTCTAGGACAGGTGTACCCAAAATAACAGACCATCCTGATGCATCTTACGTGCTATGTGAACATTTATTTGTTTCGGCTTACATGCTGACCAGCTAGAAAAGACAATCAGGGGAAAACCAAGAGTGGCATAGAAAGGAAATAAACTCGTTATTTAAAAATATCCCGAAACTCTCCCAGTTTTTTTGTTAGAAAAAGGGATTTGAAAAAGAAAAACAAAAGAAAACAAAAAGAGAAAAAAAAAAGCAAAAAGAGTCTTTTCAAAACGAGTCACTCGAGTCTTCTTTTATAATTATGTCAAGATTTCCCGAACTACGCAAGTCTGATTCTCAGTAGATGTGGGATACGTAGGAAACCTACATAGGGTTCGGCCTCTTTTTTTAAATTAACCAAATAAAGGGAAGTCGTAGATAGGAATCTGTGTCAAGAATAAGCCGACCCAGTTTCGGCGACGTTCTCGCTGAGATATCCTTAGAATACCTTCAGTTGTGGAAGGGCTATTTCATAGAGAACAAACAAGTCTATTAGTAAAGGGTCATTCTCCTAAGTGTCTTCCCCCGGCCTCAAAATTTATTTGAAACTGTGAAGGGGCCACATTTACGAAAGCAACCACTTTTGTGTAAAAAGGGGAAAGGGTCATTTTCTTTTTGAAGTTGAAAACTGTTTCCTCAAAAGTCTGTCAGAGTCAACCATAACCCTAACCATTCACAGTACCAAGATGAACATTGTCCAGGACCCGAAACTACCAATCATAGAGCAGGCTCAGTTGCAGTTGCGCATGTGGTGGTATGATTTGGACGGAGATGGTCAAAACTGGGTGAAAGAACAGTTGGGTGCTCTCATTGATATACTGGAAATCAAACCACAGGAGGATTTGATCAAAGCTTTGGTAACCTTCTGGGATCCTGTGCACAATGTCTTTCGCTTCTCGGATTTTGAGCTCACCCCTACACTGGATGAAATAGCGGTGTACATCCATTTTGGTCGGGACTTGAGGAAACAACAGTTGATATTCCCGAGAGCCCCATCAGGGCACAAATTCTTTGATCTTCTTAATATCAGCAAACAAATGAAGAAGGCTCATGTGGACAACGGGTGTTGTTCCTTTCAATTTTTGTATTTCAGATTCGGGCATTCGATCAGGTTCGAAACACATGAGAAAGGATTAAACAACAAACAGGACAAAAATCTTTGGCAAATTCATCGTAGGTTCGCCTTCATAGTTGCGTTCCTGGGAATCATAGTCTTTCCAAATACCGAAGGGGCGGTAGATACCCACATGGCTAGAATCGCACAAACCCTTATCACAAAGAAAGATCACACACTTGTTCCTCTAGTAGTGGCAGATATTTACCGGGCATTGACATTGTGTAGATCCGGGGCCCAATTCTTCGAGGGTTGCAGTGTTCTTCTACAAATGTGGGTGATCGAGCATCTCTGCCATCACCCCAAGTTCATGATCTATGGTTCAAGCAAAGATAACTTCATCAAAAGCTACGAGGAAAGGGTGAAAGATTACAACACTCCAGAGGGGTTTGAAGCTTGGATCTCCCATTTGAAAGCTCTAAAAGCAAGTCAAGTTGAATGGACTATAGGTTGGCTCCCGATGACAAAAATCATACATATGACAGCCACAAAGGTTTATTTGATGCTGATGGGTTTGAGGAGTGTCCAGTCGTACGCACCACAGAGGGTCCTAAGGCAGTCAGGTGGTACTTGAAGATGAAGATCTAACCACTCAGGTCATTGAACTCCATCCAGAGGCTACATTACCAGAGGCTTTAGTCCAGCAGGATTGGAACAGTTGTCGGTATCTGAAAAATGGCACTCAGGTACCAGATGTTGCTAAAGGGGAAGTGAATCCGAATTATGCAGCATGGTTTGAAGGAAAGTGAGGTGTAAGCAATGAGCCAGAGCCCGAACTTGAGCCCGAAAGACCAGCAAAAAGACCACATGTGCAGCTTTTGATGACAAAGTCAAGGAAAGGTTGGCCTGGGAAGAGAAGGAGAAAAAGTATCAAGCTACCATTAACACTCTTGAAGATAAATTGAGAAACGTTGAGTTCAACAATGATCTACAAATGCAAGAAGCTGAAGGAGAAAGAAGGAAATTGGCCCAGGAAAATGAAGCCTTACGAGCTCAAATTCAAAGAATGAAAATCGCCGCCGAGAATCCGGCTAGGAGTAGGCAAGATGAGAAGCTCATAAACGGCCTTAGGAGAAAGGTGGGTGCTTACGAGGAAGACCTGGAAAAGACTAAAAAGGAGTTAGCTAAAGCACAAGCCAAGTTAGTTAAGAATGCGGAGGGACGGGCAAGTTTCGTCCGACAGTTGAAAGAAAAGTTCGACAGAGGAATGTTGGGTCTAAAGAAAAAGATCAATGTCCTTGAAAACGAAATGACCAAACAGGCAAGAGATTTCAAAGCAGAAAGGGAACATTGCTATGCCCTGATGTCGCAGTTAGAAAAGGAGCTGCAGCAACTTCAAGAGCAAAATCATACTGCCGAACAAGTTTTGGGGGCTCGATCTCAGCAGATTGGATGATTGATACAAGAGAAAGGTATTATCAAGGAAAGGGTTAGGAGGATTACGGACTACATTATGATAAAATGCAATCAGTGTGAGGACATGACCCAGTCCATGTTTTTCGCTTCAGTTATGATTTTTGTCCGACAGATCATGGATGACTTGTTTCGACTTCAAGAAGACCTGGCGCATAGGCTTGCAGCAAGGCCAGCTGGAGCAGCAGTAGAAGCACTTATGTACTCTTGGTTTTATTTTCGAGTCTGTGTTGCAATTTCTTTTAGAGTCTGTCAGTCCATTTTGAGTCTTGTTTTAGCTTCTGAAGATGTTTAAGTCTGTAGGGAAGTCATTGTAATCAGGATGTTATGTTTTATTTTACAAAATTTGAAGAAAAAGAAAAATGCGTCTTTTATTTATTTATCTATCCCCAGAACTACGCTTGGTCTGATTCATGCGGCGTCCTGATACGTAGGCAATCCCCATAGGATTCGATCATAACCATAAAATGAAAAAGAAAATAAAAGAGTGGAAATAAATCGAGGGGAAAGAAATAATGGCAAAACAAGAGAGGAAAAAATGCGAGAATAAAAGAGGAAAGACAAGAATCAAGCAAAGAAAAGATGGGAATGAAAGAAAGAGAGAAAGAAAAATGCAAAATGAAAGTCGGGATGAAGCAAGCAGCCGTGCAAATGCATAGTAGAAATGGTTAACTGTTTAGGTGCATTGCATCAACAACGTGCGGTTGCCTACCTGTTAAGCTCCTAAGTTTGCTTGTTGTCATCAAGTACAAGCAGGTGGTTAGTTTGATCGGCATTCTGGCAACCCACCCGTACAACACCAGGTCTAAGAACAAGTTGATCATGGCCGGTCAAGAACTGGACGCAAGTGTTATTGATCCGTCAAGAGAGGGGGAAGAGTCTGAGGTTAATCTGAAAGAGGAACTATACAAGTTGAAACATCAGATGGCCGAAATGTACCAAGCATGGGTGAAAGGGCATCCCCCACCATCATACCCTGCCAACCCCGCTTTCATCCCACCATTAGCTCAGTCCCAAGAACCTTCCCCTACTGATTCATCCCCATAAAATGCACCAGGTTTCACCCACTACCACCATTATCAGGGTACCACCTCCCAAACCCCACAAGCACCACCAGCCAAAACAATCCCGTACCCCCCTCCACTAACCACCAATGTTTTCGTAGCACCCCCGCCAGCTACACTCCATCGATCCTCTAGTGAACCATTATTCCAGACCCAAGAAAATCAGTAATATCCCCTAGAGCCTACTTTCAAGGCCCTAGATTATCACTCTTACACTCCTCGTTTTGACCTCCCTGTTGAGACCGAGAAACCGCCTAAAACCCAGAACAGGAGGAGATGTTCAGGAAGGTAAGGAGCCTAGAACAATCGTTCAGAAACATGCAGGGATTGGGAGGCCAGGTGAGCGTAGCCTACAAAGATCTATGTCTATTTCCTGATGTTCAGTTGCCTGTTGGATTCAAGATGCCTAAATTCGACCTCTATGACGGGCACAGAGACCCGGTGGCCCACTTGAGGGGATTCTGTAGCAAAACGAGAGGATATGGTGGTAGAGATGAGCTGTTAATGGCATACTTCAGCCAGAGTCTTAGTGGCGCGGCATTAGAATGGTATACACGTCAGGATCACAGCAGATGGTATACCTGGGATGATTTGGCCCAAGCATTTGCACGACACTTCCAATACAACATAGAAATCATTCCAGATCGTTTGTCCCTGACTAAGATAGAGAAGAAACCAGGAGAAAGTTTTAGAAAATATGGTTTTCGCTGGAGAGAACAAGCGGCAAGAGTCAACCCTCTAATGGAGGAAAATGAAATAGTGGAGTACTTTCTGCAGGCTCTAGAGCCCACTTACTTTGGCCATCTGATATCGGCTATAGGCAAGTCTTTCAACGAGGTAGTGAAGATGGGCGGCATGGTGGAAGAAGGGCTTAAGTCGAGCAAAATCATGAGCTACTCGACCATCAAAGCAACCACCCAAGCCATCCAGAATGGTACCAGAGGAGTGATCGGAAAGAAGAAGAAAGAAGATATGGCAACAGTTGATTTAGGATCATGGTTTGGACCGAGGGGCCCGTCACTCCATTATACCCAGCCTCGACCTCATCACCGAACCTACACCCAAACTCCATATAATCCACCCCAACATTACTTCCCATTACCAGACCCTCAAATTTCTGTCCACCACGCCCAATCATACACTCAACCTCCCTCTTACCCACAGTGGTGTGCCCCAAACCCACAAAACACCTACCCAGTTCCACAATATGCCTACCCACCTCCGCGAGCCTACCGTAATCCTACAGGTCCAGGTTTTCGGCCCAAACCAGTGTTCAGAAACGAGAGGTTGCAATGGAAGAAAACTTTCACTCCGTTAGGGGCGTCTTATACTAGCCTGTTCTAGAGATTGAGGCAGTTGGATGTGCTGAGGCCAATTGAGTCGAAATTTCCAAACCCTCCTCTAAAGAATCTTGATTACTCCTTGAGCTGTGCATACCGTTCTGGTACTCCGGGGCATGATACGGAAAAGTGCTGGCACTTGAAAAATACCACCCAAGAGCTCATTGACACAAACCAGATTGTGGTCCAAACTCTGGATGCACCCAACATCAATCAGAACCCATTGCCAACTCATGATGAAACAAACATGATTGAGATAGTACACAAGGAGGGGGAACCCAAGTAGCCATCATAATTTGTTATGATGATTCAGTCTAGTGAGGCCAAGACAGTCAAGGAAACAATTGTCACAAAACCAATGGTTGAAGGATCAGTGAACAAGTTGAGCATGACAAATGGTGAACCATCTATGGTAGTTGAGAAGAGATCCCCAGTTGATGTTGTAGCAAAGCAAGAAAAGTCAAAGATGATCGTGCCTGGGTTGGCAAATAAGCCTATCATAGTTGTGGAGGGTGCCCGTATGGAACCTGTCATCATCAAGCCTGTAACCCAGTTGCCGGTAATCAACACTAAGGCTATCCCATGGAGCTATGAACGGGTGATAGTAACCTATAAGTGGAAGGAAGTGAAAGAATAAGTCAATGAGGCCCAGGGATTAACTCGTTCGGGGAGATGCTTTGCCCCGGAAGAGTTAAGGAAAGCTAAAACACTCAGAGATAATCCAGTTCTAGTAAAGAAAGCAGTCGCTGAAGAAGAAGCAGAGGAGTTTTTGAGTAAAATGAAAGTGCAAGATTACTCCATCGTAGAGCAGTTGAGGAAGACTCCCGCTTAGATTTCCTTGCTATCATTGTTGATCCATTCAGACGAGCATCGTCGAGCCCTGATGAAAATTCTGAACGAAGCTCATGTCCCCGACAAAATCACAGTAAACCATTTGGAGAAGATTGCCAATAAGATATTTGAGGTGAACAGGGTCATTTTTGTTAATGACGAGTTGCCTGTGGAAGGTACTGAACACAACAGAGCTCTTTATCTTATGGTAAAGTGTGAAGATTCTGTGGTCACTAGGGTGATGGTGGATAATGGTTCCAGTGCAAACATTTGCCCTATCTCCACTTTGCACAAGTTGAAGATTGATACTGAAAGGGTCCATAAGAATAGTATATGTGTCCGAGGTTTTGACGGTGGAGGAAAAGATTCGGTTGATGATATACTACTTGAATTGACAATAGGACCGATTGAATTCACCATGGAGTTCCAGCTACTGGATGTGGCCATCTCCTACAATTTGCTGTTGGGTCGGCCCTGGATACACGCTGCCAAAGCAGTCCCGTCCTCTTTGCACCAGATGGTCAAGTTTGAGTGGGACAGACAGGAGATTGTCGTGCATGGTGATGAGAGCTCGGTTGCTTACAATGATGCCTCCGTCTTGTTCATTGAGGTCGAAGATGATCAAGGGCCTTGGGTCTACCAGGTTTTTGAAACAGTGCCAATTGAGAAGGTTCTAGAAGGGAAATGTATTCCAACTCCAAAGTTAGCCTCCGCATCTGTCATGGTGGCATCTGAAATGCTGAAGAATGGCTTTGTACCAGGAAAAGGCCTGGGCGCTTCCCTACAAGGTATCGTGCAGCCAGTGTCTCTACCTAAAAACTTGGATACATTCGGCCTTGGATTCAAACCCACAGCGGCAGACGTGAAAAGGGCCAAAAGGTTGAAACAGAAAGCATGGGCACTTCCGAAGCTTATCTCGCGTCTCTCCGGGTCATTTGTCAAGCCCGGTGCCGTGAAACGCCCAGCGACAACAGTTCCAAATTATGTGGTTGACGTTGATGAAGAGTTAATCGAAAGGTTTAAGAGTTTGTTTGATGATGTGAACATGGTAGAAGTTGGAGAGGGTTCCAGCAAAGCGGATGTGCGGTTTGTCGGGCCAAAAGTAAAGCTTAACAATTGGGAGGCTACTCCTCTCCCTACTCGGAGGGAGTTTTGGTAGTTTGCTTTATTTTCCTTTCTATCTGGGTCATTCTAGTGTTGTGACCCAGATTTTTATTTTCTTGCTTGTTTGATGTACAAACCCTGTTATCCATTATTTTCAATGAAAAGCAATTTCCCTTTTTCCATCATTCCTGATAGTTTTTATTTTTGTTTTCTTTTCTTCTTTGTACAGTTCTTTTTATGCTGGTTTCAATGACATGACATGCATGAGGAATCTTCGGCCAAGTCTTAAAAGTCAATCTAATTCTAAAATAATAATCCAAGAAATAGAGAGTGATGATGAAACAGAATATGATGAGGATGAGGCACTTGAGGAAATCAGTAATAATTAAATCATTTTGAAGAAAAACTGTAAGGCCCAGGAAAATTTTGCTAAGTAATTTAGGATTCCGTTGTGCCACGTAGGCTAATTATAACATTTTATGTGCTATTAACATGGTGTGCATCAATTGGACTTGGTAAATAAGTGTACGAGTCTTATGGTATGTAATTTGGGGCCCAAGGAAAGGCCTAAGCCTAAGTCAAATTGGAAAAGTTACTAATAGGCTAAGATTCTAAATGAGTTCGCACAAATCCACACTTTAAACAAGCATATCTAAATATGTGTAAGGTTTTATGTGATGAACAACCTATCATGTGAAAGGTCTTCGAGTCTAGTTTCCAACGCTTCAAACTGTTCGTCATTTGGACATTCCTACACAAAGTTATCATCAAATTACCAAAGGCTAGAAAATGTGATCCTGTGTCAGATCTGCGATCGCAAAACCACTATGCGGTCCGCATAATTGATCTGCGATCGCAAATCTGGTCGCAAACTGGACCAGTGTAGCCCAGTTTTGGGCACCGAGTTTTGCTACGCGTCTGCGGCCAGCATACCCATTCTGCGGTCCATTATGCGACCACAGACCCGAATTCGGAGGGTTAATCTTCCTATTTTCATGACCCGACCCCATTTTAATATATAGGCTTTGGGGTTTCATTTGGGGCGATACTCTGATGATTTTAGAGAGAGTTAAGAGAATTTTAGAGAGAGAAGGAGGGAGCCTAACATTCTAACCATTCAATCTTCCATCAATCTTCAAGAATCAAGGAAACTAATCACGAGATCTTCATCTAAGAGATTGGGATTGCTAGAATTTCCGGAACGTTGTAGTAACTTAAGGAAAGCTTAAACAAGGTATGTATGGCTAAAACCCCCTCTTCTTAGAAATTGAGCTCCCATGGTGTCCATGTAAAATTGTAAGTCCGGAATTTGATTGACGTAGTATTTGTTATTTCAAAGGAATTGGTGTTGCAAGAATATATGTGAAAAATGTGTCCCAAGATGTTCAATATGCTATTCTTGATAAATTGGTGATATGTGAAGAATGTGAACTATATGCTAAATTGCCTAGATTTCAAGTCAAGTTTAAATTGTGATTATTATGCCAAATCATGTGAATCTCTCTCTATGCTTACAACTTGAATTGCTCTTGTATGTGCCCATTATCTTAATTGAAAGCTTGATGTTGAAAGTGAAAGAGATGTGGAATGTGAGTTGTGAAATGTGGCCTAGCGCCAACTATAATGTGAAAATTGTGGCCCTAAGTGCCTATGAGTTGATACATGAGAAACCAAAGATTGAAGTGAGATAATTAACGGAGAAATGGTAACGTCTCGGGGAGACGGCTTAGCCGATCGGGCCACGATCGGACGCCATGTTATACACACATGGTGGTAATGTATTGATAATTTGAATTGGAAAGTGAGAATGAAATAATGGTAACGTCTCGAGGAGATGCTTAGCCGATCGGGCCGTGATCGGACTCCGCTCAAGAATGCGGTGGTATTATGAACGATGATGCAACAATATGGAATGCCCCAAACTAAAGATATGGAAATTGTGTGAAAGCTATGTGATCTCTTATTTGTATTTGATGATGTGGTGAATGTTTAAAGGCTTTGTTGATCCTTATGATTTCTTTATTCTTGTATGGTTGTTCCTTCTAATAAGATGGTGTTTAGTTATACATACTAGCGCTATTCGATGGCACTAGCGTCCCTTTTGCCGGGGGCGCTACGTCTTTAAATGGATGTAGGTGTTTCTATAGCAGACAGTGTTGGTTGCAGCTAGTGCCACATCATCCTATATGCTGACTTGGTGAGCCCCACTTCGTTTCGGGGTCTTGTTTCATCTGTTTATCATGTACTTTGTATTTGAGGTATAGCTGGAGCCTTGTTACCGGTATGTCCATATTACATTACTCTCCAGTTGTGCTTAGAGGCTCCGTAGACAGGTTGTGGGTAGTGTCGGGTATTGGAATTAAAGTAGAAATATTGATGTTTGGCAAAGATTTATAAAACTTGTAATATTTTGATAATTATGATTTAAGCTGCTAATGGAAATGAAATGGAAGTTGTTAATGAAATACTTACTAAGTATGATTGATGGAGTCCATCTCCTATTATTTATTCATGAATTAGTTTGGGTAGAATGAAACCTAACAGGCTTGCTCAGTCGGGTTTACTCGGTTGAGCGCCGGTCGTGCTCCTCGGTTATTGGGGCGTGACAAACTTGGTATCAGAGCCTATGGTTTTAATGTGTCCTAGGATGTCTCGGAGCCGTGTCTAGTAGAGTCCTTCTTATCGGTGTGTAGTCGACCACATCTATAAGTTGGAGTCTATTCGGACATTTAGGAATTTCACCCTTCTTTGATACTCCAGATCGTGCAGTAGAGCTCAAGATAGGGAGCTAATTTCCATTCGATGTCTCAATCTCAAGATGAGTAATTCATGATTTTGGAAGTAGTAAGGAGGGAATAACCCCACCATTGCTTATGAGGGAGATTGCCCAAGAGTTTGTTAGGAGAATGTAACGAGCCATGGAGGAATTGGTAGAACTTGTTGCTAAGGGGAGTACCCTTATTCCTATTTATGTTACTGCACCACCAGATCATATAGTATATCCGTATGTTACCAATGTATGTTACAGATGTGGAGTCAGGGTGCATCAGTTAAGGCACTGCCCCGCGAATCTAGAGTTACCAAGTAAGTGACTCGTTAGTACATCATTCTGAATGCCACATACTTTTCCTTATTATATACATACACCTGAGCGTGCATAGATATGGTCTTAACAAGAATCTAAATCAAGAAACATTGCATGCACCTACTCTTTGAACGAGACGTATTATTCGTAAAACCACTCTATCACAAATTCTCATATTTACACCCTTTTTGTGGAATTAAGTTATATAATTATGTCCTTGAATTGAGTTATTACTCTAGGATTGATACTTCCCACTTGCTTTTCCTAAATTCTCAACAAGGGACTATTCCCGATGAATTCCTTACAGAAACATTTTATTTATATGGACAACATCTACTCACGTGTGCCTATACATGCACCGTCGTAATGTTTACCTATGTGGTTTCAAGTTCCATGTAAAGCATCCTAGTGTTGCGATCCTTCTCGAGTCACTCTTTTTCTCACTGGTGTATATGGCTTCTATGATTTGAATAGTAAATCTACCCTCTTGCGAGTATCATCATGAAACCTTTTCACTGTCTAGTAACATGAGAGCATATCCCACCTCCTATCATATGTGTACATGTCAAATGAAGTGGTCGCTTGTCTGTATAGAATTTCTGAGAAATTTGAGATTTTTACGAATCTGTCACAGGAAGATCTTTTGTTTGCCCATCTCAGTATGACTTTCATGTCCACTAAGATCATTCCTCAGCAAGAAGCTCACTTTGTTCTTAGTATTGTGGTTGGCCGTGACGTGGTTGTGTATTGCAGTCTAGGAGTTGATATAGCAGAAGCATGTCCAGCTCGTGTCAAATGTTTACTTTCTCCTTATACCTCCACAACATGTGTTAATTGTGTTCCTTAGTTAGTAAATTCATTGTGCTAGTTTCCCCAACACTAGTTTGATAACCATGAGAGAACATATCCTTCTATGAGTCATTGTAACACTTCCTTTCTCGTAAGGACCCTTACTAGGCTCTCCGTCAAGACCAAGCGCACCTTTGGGGATTATCGTAGCACAATGCCTGTTTCTCCTATTTTCTGTCTTTCATTAGCATTTGGGTATTTCTCAAGTCAAAATCCATGGAGAACTCATTATGAACATCTGCAAACCTCCATGATTATTTTATACTATCTCATTGGGTTCCCACCTCACTTCAAGTTCGTCAAGGGTTAATAGCATGCCGTAATTGCTGCGATTGAATGATCTCCTTTAGATAATGGATTATCTACACATGTGCTAGTCCAACGATCTGCTTATCAGTCTAACTCTCGCCTTTTGGTTTTGGGTTGACCAAGGAGAAATACACCTAGTAACACATTCATATGTCAAAGCCTTTCTCTCAGTCAAGTCTTATAGCATCTCCCAATGTGGCTTGTAATAGCTGGTTGTGTAGAAGTGTGTTGTAGTGCTTCATTATGAAGTAGAGTTGCTAAACATAATTGGATTTTTGAATTCTGGAGCTATACATCACGTGACTACATACAGAGATCTTCTTTCAGAAATTTAGCTTCTCGTAATCCCTCTATATTACCACCCTTCCTAGTGGCTACAATGTACAGGTTACTTCCATAAGGCTATCTCACTTTTTTTTCATTTGTCTTGCATCATGTGTTGTTTATCCGTAATCTTCAATGCGATATTATCTCAATGTCTCGACTAGTTATCCAACTATATGATCTGATTTAATTAACCTCACTTTTATGTACTCTACAAGCGCCCTGAAAGTGGGCATATTTCCCCTTTTCTACAGACTTCTAATGTCTTCAACTCTGTTTAAGCTTGTCGATTCCAAGCGGTGCTCTTAGTTGTGCTGCCTTACTATCTATTTTCATCTCGTAAGTCTCCTCGTGAATCTAATTTTATGCCTTATGGCGTCAATGGTCGGGGTATGTCCCTTTTGTTAGAATAAAAAGATATTGCTCGCACTACTTATGAGATGTTCCACTAAACAATCATCTACCTGCTCCACTTGTCCATATGACTAGATAACCTAGGTTACTTTCCCCGATAAACGCATTAAGACGTCTCATTCTTTCAAACTTATCCATGTGGGAACTTTGAGTCCTTATTTTATACCAACTCGTAATGGTTTTAAGTGCTTTCTTGCCATTGTTGACGATTTTCTAGGACTACGATGGCTTGTCTCATGGGTTTCAAAAGTAATGATTTTCCTTAAAGTTCAAGCTTAAATTGCCATGATTTCAAACCAAAGTGTGTCCCCTTTTCAAAAGTCTTAAATGGGTCGGATTGGATGGGTTACGTGGCCTTCTACTCACTCGGCTTCTAGGATCATTGACAACGTCATTGTCATGTGCAGGAAATTTTGCTACCTCTGCATTCCACCGCCTTAGGAAGGGTTAGATTGTTTGAATTATGATAATCTCATAAGTAGATGACTTATTTTCCATCCTCATGCGCTTGTGGCATAGAGTCCTTGTGACGCTTATTGTTAGGAGTGAACTCAAATTCCATGCATTTCATTTGCGGCCTCAATCACACCCATGTTGCAAGAGTCTTACCATTTGAGCTCAACTACTTACCTTACGCTCAGGGACACAACTGGTGTATCCTACTTGGTCACTTCTTTAAAAATCTCAAGTTCACATACATGGTATCCACCTTATCTAAGAATATTAGTTACCACTATGCTTCATTTATCTGATAATTGATGTAGTCACCTGGACTAAACCATGTCAGCATCATTAATAGAAATCCTCGTGTCTCTTAGTATGTAACCTCATGAAATACTCTGCTCGGCGCATAAATGGATTCCTGAATAATTCCAGCCCAATCTTGAACTCCGTTGCTCCTTACTGTATTGGATCTATTTGGTATTAAAGGTTCAAACGTGTCAAAGTCACCCTGTGATCACATACATTCAGTAGGTAATTTTATGGTCAATTTATTATAGCACATCTTAGAGTAATCGTGAAGGTCACCACGAGTTTAGTTTGGGTGATCGCATAGAGATTTAGAATTCAGGAGGGTGAACCGGTTATTCTCAAAATTTTCCCCTGTAGATGTTATGTGAATTGATGATGAAGGGTACGTAAGCGCATTTCCCATTAGGTCGCACTAGGAGTGTGATGTTTCCCCATAGTTGTTCCTCATGAATTTGTGTTTTCATATGTCTATGTCTAAGAAGGTAGGTGGAGATCATTTGTGTATCACCCTGGTGTAAATTATTGAAGGTGAATGTTAATGGATAGTTAGCTTATGCGAGGTATCTAGCTGTCATCCTTGTTAGATAAGTTTGGAGGTTGGGGTTGTTTCCGTGAATGTGTTATGGAAAAGTCTATAAGTATAAGAGGCCACATTGAAGGCCGAGAGTATTGTGGAAATAAGGTATTTTCTCTTGATTGTATAGCAGTTGGTTTTGATTTGAAAAGTACCTTCTAGGTGTTATGATTTAAAAATGTGCAGTCCATGTCCAGGTATCATCGTGATAATGTAGTGCGTGTAATGCTGAGGTTCATGTTATTGATATATACATTGTGGTGCTTTGTCATGTTGTGGATGTGTATGATTTTGGTGGTTCTCTGGCAGGTGGATAGGCCTAGTTACAAAGGAGACTATGCCAAAAATTTTGAAAAATTTAGGAGATAGTAAAAATTTAGGGACTTAAGGTAGGTGAGAAAAAGAGATATATTAAGTTAAGCATTTAGGGCGGACTCTACTCCTCATTCGAGGATGAATGATCCTAAGGGGGGGAGGATGTAAGGCCCCGGAAAATTTCGCTAAGTAATTTAGGATTTCGTGGTGCCATGTAGGCTAATTATAATATTTTATGTGCTATTAACATGGTGGGAATCAATTGGACTTGGTAAATAAGTGTACGAGTCTTATGCTAAGTAATTTGGGGCCCAAGGAAAGGCCTAAGCCTAAGTGAAATTGGAAAATTTCATAATAGGCTAAGATTCCAAATGAGTTTGCACAAGTCCACACTTTGAACGAGCATATCTAAATATTCATAAGGTTTTATATGATGAACAACCTACCATATGAAAGGACTTCGAGTCTAGTATCCAACGCTTCAAACCGTTCATCATTTGGACATTCCTACACAAAGTTATGATCAAATTACCAAAGGCTGGAAAAATGCGATCCTGTGTCGAATCTGCGATCGCAAATCTGTCGCATTTTTGACTCTGCGATCGCAGATCTGTCGCAGATTGGGCCAGTGTTGCCCAGTTTTGGGCACCTATTTCGCGATGCATTCTGCGGCCCACATTCTTGTTTTGCGGTCCATTCTGCGATCGCAGACCCGATTTCGGAGGCTTATTTTTCCTATTTTTATAACCCGACCCCATTTTAATATATAGTCTTTGGGGCTTCATTTGGGGTCATTTTCTACTGATTTTAGAGAGAGTTGAGAGCATATAGAGAGAGAAAGAGAGAGAGAAGGAGCCTAGCTTCATAATCACCCATCTCTTGCTCAAGTCTTCAAGAATCAAAGAACCCAATCACATGTTCTTCATCTAAGAGGTAAGGTTCTATACATTAGACTTTAATTTCGAGTTTGGGGCATAAGATGGGTTATTGAGGTATGATTCTTGGGTGTAATAGCATTATGTATACATGCATGTACAAATTAGGTTTGTGGGAAGATTGTTGAACATAAATAAGTAAAGATTGGGTTGGGGAATGAAGGAAACCTTGTAAAAGAGATTTGAAATCAAGATGCTCAACTAGTATTTGATAAAATGCTCAAATGAGCTGAAACCATGAATACCTTCCTAATTTGTGTTCAATTTTGTTATGTCTCAAAGTAGATTGGGATTGCTAGAATTTCCGGAACGTCGTAGTAACTTAAGGAAAGCTTAAACAAGGTATGTATGGCTAAAACCCCCTCTTCTTAGAAATTGAGCTTCCATGGTGCCCGTGTAAGTGTTGTAAGTTCGAAACGTGATTGATGCAGTGCTTGTTATGTTAAGTGGATTGATGTTGTGAAAATGTATGTGGTAAGTACTTCTTTATGTGTTTAATGTGTTATCCTTGTAAACGGAAGATGTGTGGAGAACATGATTTATGTGCTAAATGCCTAACTGTCATGCCAAGGTTACTTTGGGACTAATATACCAAACTTTACGAATTCCCCTCTATGCTTATGATTTAAATTGCTTTTGTATATGCCTATGACTTTAAGTGGCAAGTTAAATGTTGAAAATGGGGACAATGTGAAACGTGAGTTATGGAATGTGGAAATTGTGGCCCCAAGTGCCGGTAAACTAATACATGTGTTACCAAAGATTGGTGTGAGATGATTAACAGAAAATGGTAATGTCTCAGGGAGACGGCTTAGCCGATCGGGCCATGATCGGACGCCATGATATATATACACATGGTGGTAATGTATTGATAATTGGAACTAGAAAGTGAGAATGAAATAATTGTAACGCCTCAGGGAGATGGCTTAGCCGATCGGGCCGTGATCGGACTCCGTTCAAGAAAGCGGTGGTATTGTGAACGATGATGCAACAATATGGAATGCCCCAAACTAAAGTTATGGAAATTGTGTGAAAGCTATGTGATCTCTTATTTGTATTTGATGATGTGGTGATTGTTTAAAAGCTTTGTTGATCCTTATGATTTCTTTATTCTGGTATGGTTGTTCTTTCTAATGAGATGGTGTTTAGTTATACATACTAGTGCTATTCGATGGCACTAACGTCCCTTTTGACGGGGGCGCTATGTCTTTAAATGGATGTAGGTGTTTCTATAGCAGGCAGTGCTGGTCGCAGCTAGTGCCGCATCATCCTTTTAGCTGACTTGGGGAGCCCCACTTCGTTTCGGGGTCCTGTTTCTTCTGTTTATCATGTACTTTGTATTTGAGGTATAGTCGGATCCTTGTTACCGGCATTTCCACATTACATTACTCTTCAGTTGTGTTTAGAGACTCCGTAGACAGGTTGTGGGTAGTGTCGGGTATTGGAATTAAAGTAGAAATGTTGATGTTTGGCAAAGATTTATAAAACTTGTAATATTTTGATAATTATGATTTAAGCTGCTAATGGAAATGAAATGGAAGTTGTTAATGAAATACTTACTAAGTATGATTGATGGAGTCCATCTCCTATTTATTCATGAATTAGTTTGGTTAGAATGAAACCTAACAGGCTTGCTCTGTCGGGTTTACGGTTGAGCGCCGGTCGTGATCCTCGGTTTTGGGCGATGACATCTGTCCTCCACTATCTCCTTTCTTTGTATCTCTCCACACCAATGGATGTACCCTCTCCCCCTCTACCATCATCGAGGGACATCCTCGAACAGTATGAAAACTCNAATATTTCGGTTATGATTTAAGCTGCTAATGGAAATGAAATGGAAGTTGTTAATGAAATACTTACTAAGTATAATCGATGGAGTCCATCTCCTATTTATTCATGAATTAGTTTGGGTAGAATGAAATCTAATAGGCTTGCTTAGTCGGGTTTACTCGGTTGAGCGCCGGTCGTGCTCCTCGGGTTTTTGGGGCGTGACAAAAAGCCAAGCCTAATTTGAACGAAATCGAAGCCGTCAATTTAGGAGATCCAGATAATGTTAGAGAAACCAAGATAAGTGTCCATCTTGAACCGCAAATTAGGGAAGAAATAATCAAAGCATTGTTTGAATATAAGGACATTTTTGCATGGTCGTATGATGACATCCCAGGCTTGAGTACCGATTTGGTGGTCTACAAATTGCCAACTGATCCAGCTTTCCCTCCCATTAAGCAGAAATTAAGAAAGTTTAAGACTGACATGAGTGTGAAAATCAAAGAAGAAGTCACAAAGCAGCTTGATGCGAAGGTCATTCGGGTCACGCAGTATCCCACGTGGTTAGCTAATGTTGTGCCTGTGCCAAAGAAAGACGGTAAGACCAGAGTATGTGTCAATTACTGTGACCTCAACAAAGCAAGTCCAAAGGATAACTTCACGTTGCCAAATATCCATATTTTGATTGATAATTGTGCCAAGCATGAGATTGGGTCTTTTGTGGATTGCTATGTGGGATATCATCAAATCTTAATGGATGAGGAAGATGCGGAGAAGACGACATTTATCACGCCATAGTGAACATATTGCTATCGGGTCATGCCATTTGCTTAGAAAAATGCTGGGGCAAGTTACATGAGGTCAATGACCACCATATTCCATGATATGATACACAAGGAGATTGAGGTCTACATGGATGATATAATCATAAAGTCCAGGAAGCAGTCTGACCACGTCAGGGACCTGAGAAAATTCTTCCAGAGGCTCCGTAGGTATAATCTTAAGCTCAACCCTACAAAATGTGAATTTGGTGTCCTGTCGGGCAAGTTCTTCATAGTCAGTCGGCGGGGCATCGAGCTGGAACCGTCAAAAATGAAAGCTATCCAGGAATTACCACCGCCAAAGAACAAGACTGAGGTGATGAGTCTGTTAGGGAGGTTGAATTACATCAGCAGGTTTATTGCTCAACTGACGATAACCTGTGAGCCCATCTTCAAGTTGCTAAAGAAGGATGTTGCGGGCAAATGGACCAATGAGGGCCAAGAAGCATTCGATAAGATCAATGAGTATTTGTCAAACCCACCTGTGTTGGTACCGCCGAACCAGGGAGACCTTTGACTCATTATCTGACAGTCCTGGATAATTCATTTGGCTGCGTGTTGGGTCAACATGACATCACTAGCAGGAAAGAGCAGGCCATCTATTATCTCAGCAAGAAGTTCACATCCTATGAGGTTAAGTATACCCCCCTGGAAAGGATATGTTGCGCCCTGACTTGGGTAGCGCAGAAGCTGAAGCATTATCTGTCATCCAACACTACTTACCTCATTTCTCGCTTGGATCCTTTAAAGTATATTTTCCAGAAGCCTATGCACACAGGAAGACTCACAAAGTGGCAGATCTTGCTCACAGAATTTGACATCGTATACGTGACTCGGACGGTAATAAAAGCCCAAGCTTTGGCTGATCACTTGGCCGAGAACCCGGTGGATGAAGAATATGAGCCGTTGAAGACTTATTTTCTTGATGTAGAGGTGATGCATATTGAGGAGGTCGAGCAGGATGAGAAGCCCGATTGGAAATTTTTCTTTGATGGGGCTGCGAACGTGAAAGGTGTAGGTATAGGAGCTGTGCTCATTTCTGAAACAGGGCACCACTACCCTGTCACAGCTCAACTTCGTTTCTACTGTACCAACAATATGGCTGAGTACGAAGCATGCATTCTGGGTTTAAGGTTAGTTGTGGACATGGGAGTCCAGGAAGTGCTGGTTTTGGGAGATTTAGATCTGTTAGTACACAAGATTCAGGGAGAATGGGAGACTCGAGATTTGAAGCTCATACCATACCGACAATGTCTACAGGATCTTTTTCAGCGGTTCAGATCAGTGGAGTTCAGGCATATCTCTAGGATCCATAATGAGGTTGTTGATGCCTTGGCTACTCTGGCGTCAATGTTACACCATCCGGATAAGGCCTATATTGACCCTTTGCATATTCAGGTCCGTGATCAGCATGCTTGCTGCAACATGGTGGAAGAAGAACTCAATGGTGAGCCGTGGTTCCATGATATCAGGGAATACATCAGGATGGGGGTATATCCGGTGCAAGCCACATGTGATCAAAAGAGAACAATTCGGCGTTTGGCAAGTAGATTTTTCTTAAGTGGAGGAGTTTTGTACAAAAGAACTCCGGATCTCGGGTTGTTGAGATGCATAGATGCTAAGCAAGCCACGACTATCATGACCGAAGTACACCTGGGAGTCTGTGGGCCACATATGAGCGGGTATGTTCTGGCAAAGAAAATTCTTCGAGCACGTTATTATTGGCTCACCATGGAGCGAGATTGCATCAGCTTTGTGCGTAAGTGTCATCAATGCCAGGTGCACGGTGATTTGATCCATTCTCCCCCATCTGAATTGCACACAATGTCCGCACCTTGGCCCTTTGATGCTTGGGGCATGGATGTCATCGGACCAAATGAGCCAGCAACATCCAATGGGCACAGCTTCATTCTTGTGGCCATCGATTATTTCACCAAATGGATTGAGGTTATGACTTTCAAATCTGTGACCAAGAAAGCGGTGGTTGAATTTGTTCATTCAAACATCATTTGTCGGTTGGAATTCCAAAGGTAATTATCACGGACAATGGCGCAAATCTTAACAGTCATTTGATAAAGGAAGTATGCCAGAAATTCAAGATTATGCATTGAAATTCCACTCCGTATCTTCCCAAGGCAAATGGAGCGGTTGAGGCAGCCAACAAGAACATAAAGAAGATACTTCGAAAGATGGTGCAAGGTTCGCGGCAATGGCATGAAAAGTTACCTTTTGCCTTACTGGGTTATCGCACTACTGTTCGCACTTCAGTAGGTGCAACTCCTTATTTGTTGGTATATGGTACTGAAGCAGTGATACCTGCGAAGGTTGAGATTCCATCCCTTTGAATTGTTGCTGAAGCAGAGATTGATGATGATGAGTGGGTCAAAACCCGGTTGGAGCGATTAAGTCTGATTGATGAAAAAAGACTGGCGGCAGTATGTCACGGCCAGTTGTATCAAAAGAGAATGGCAAGAGCATACAGCAAGAAGGTGCGTCTCCGGAAATTTGAAGTGGGTCAGTTGGTATTGAAACGCATCCTTCCACATCAGGCTGAAGCAAAAGGCAAGTTTGCCCCAAATTAGCAGGGGCCGTTCGTGGTAACGAGAGTGTTGTCCAATGGTGCTTTGTATTTAACAGACATAGAAGGCAAGTGTGTAGATATGGCTATCAATTCTGATGCAGTCAAAAGATATTATGTATGATTTCTTCGGTTTAAATTGTGTTCATTTGTACTTGGCATGTTTTGAAGATTGAAATGACGAAGGCGTTTTATTCTGCTATCTATACACTTTATCCATTGTTACCCCTTTGAGCCTTATTCGCTTTCTTTCATACCCCTCTTTTGGAATCAGTAGCAAAGTTCAGAAACACAGATACAAAAGATAAAGAGAGAGAGAGAGAAAATGATAATGAAGAAAAAGAAAGAAAAAAAAGGGAGAAGAGAGAAGAGACAAAGAGAATAAAGAGAAAAATGAAGAGAGAAAAAAATAAGGAGAAAAAAAAAGAGAAAAAGAAAAAGAGAAAGAGAAGAAAAAGAGAAGAAGAAGAAGAAGGAAGAGAGAAAAGTACAAAAAAAACAAAGCAACTCCTATGACATGAACTACGTTCGACCTGATTCCTTTTAAGGATACGTAGGCAGCCTCACGGTTCGGTCCCATCAAAATAAAATTTAAAAGCCCCAAGCAAAGAAACAGGGGCAGAAGTTGTGGCTTGTAAAAGATCTGATTCCAAAAGTTGTAATCTTGAACCCATTCAAATTGTTTTGAGCCTTTATGATATCCTTTCTTTCCAACCCTGTGCAAAAGCCCACATTACGGTCCAAAGAAAGACCTTCCGATCAATCTTCGAGGGATGCCAGGTCAGGCAAGATAGAGGTATGATTCATATCTGGGGCAACACTCCGTTCTGCACAGGAAAAATGGAAAATGAGAGAGTCTTATTGGTGAAAACCCTCACGGGCACCGTAAGGCGACGGAAAGCTGAGAGAAATTAAAAATGAGAGAGTCTTATTGGTCAAAACCCTCTCGGTCACTGTAAGGCGACAGTGAGTTGAGAGATGAACAAATGAGGGAGGTTTGCTGGTGAAAACCCTTCAGGGCGCCGCAAGCCGAATGAGGTTGTTGATTTTGCAAAGGAATTGGATCATGGGGACCCCAGGCATAAAGTGCAAGGACTGAAAGGTGGTTGACTGAATGGACTAGGCTGATTAATCCAAAATGCATGTCATGATCATTGATGCCAGCAGCCTCGCTCAGATAAGTCCCTTTTTCCTTTCCTTCCTCAAACAATCTTTCTGCTTTGATTTTTCTTCTTTATTCATAACCCTCAAAGTTATTGCATTTCATTTCCTTTTGGGTCTACTTTTTTAAGGCTTTTTCCAATGATAGCCTTGCTAAGCAAACAAGAGGGGATTGCAAAGCTTATTACCAACTTCCGATTGAACAAAGCGAAGTGCGGCCACAACATGCCAGGAATAGTATGATGCACAATGAAAGATAAGGTGTTAGCTGAGTTTCAGGTAATCAAGTGGTTTCGTGAATTGTGGGGATAAGTACAGAGATTCAGGTTGGAAAGTCAGAAATGCTAAAACAACAGGTTGAGTATAGGGCACTCAGGTCATTCAGGGTTCCGTGGTTAAGGTTCAATCAGAAGGTGAAACAATTCCTTGCCGGTTGGATGCAGTTGAGCAGCACAAAGCACGACAGTGGAAAGGCCACCCTCAGCAATAATGCCGCAAACTAACCACCACATTTTCAAACTGACAAGATTTTTCTTTGATGAAACAGGGGCAAGAAATTTTGTTTGTTCCGGAGAAACCCTCCGTGAGGAAAGCAGGTGCCAGACTGGTTCGGTCGTAAGTTTTTAGTACCCTCCCGGATAGCGGTATTTAGTAAGTTTCGAGACCCTCGCAAGTGACAAGGTCTCATGAGAATTTTTCTTTTGGGAAGTATAGTTCAGCATTTAAGTTTTCACTTTTGAAGATGAGACTTGTTTGAAATTTCCAGGATAAGGGGAATTTATCTTAGAATTTTGATAACAAGAGTCGATTAACACTCACATATTGTTCCCAATATCAAACTGGGGCAAAAAAAATACCTTTTGTTTTGTCTGTTTGTTGTAATCAGGCACCCACTTGGAGAACAAGGGAAAACAATTCAAGTTTAAAGGAAAAAGCAGTTCAAGTTTCCAGAAAAAGCAGTTCAAGAACAGAGCAAAACACCTCAAGTTTCAAGAGAAAATAGTTCGAAGTTCAGCAATCAGGCGCCCACCTGGAGAACAAGGGAAAGACGTTCAAGTTTTAGAGGAAGGCAACTCGCAGTTCAAGCAGTCAGGCGCCCACCTGGAGAACAAGAGAAGACAATACAAGGTTCAAGGGAAAGGAAAGCAGTTCAGGTTCAAGCAATCAGGCCCACCTGGAGAACAAGGGAAGATAGTTCAAAGGAAAAGCAATCTCAAGAGAAAATAGTTCAAAGTTCAGCAATCAGGCGCCCACCTAGAGAACAAGGGAAAGACGTTCAAGTTTTAGAGGAAGGCAACTCGCAGTTCAAGCATTCAGGCACCCACCTGGAGAACAAGGGAAGACAACACAAGGTTCAAGGGAAAGGAAAGCAGTTCAGGTTCAACAATCAGGCGCCCACCTGGAGAACAAGGGAAGATAGTTCAAAGGAAAAGCAATCTCAAGAGAAAATAGTTCAAAGTTCAGCAATCAGGCGCCCACCTAGAGAACAAGGGAAAGAGTTCAAGTTTTAAGGAAGCAGTTCGAGTTCAAGCAATCAGGCGCCCACCTGGAGAACAAGGGAAGACAACACAAGGTTCAAGGGAAAGGAAAGCAGTTCAGGTTCAACAATCAGGCGCCCACCTGGAGAACAAGGGAAGACAGTTCAAGTTTCAAGAGGAAGACAGTTCAAGTTCAGCAATCAGGCGCCCACCTGGAGAACAAGGGAAAGCATCTCAAGTTACAAGGGAAAGCAATTCGAAGTACAAGCAATCAGGCGCCCACCTTGAGAACAAGGGAGAACAGTTCAAGTTTCAAGGGAAAGCAATCAGGCGCCCACCTGGAGAACAAGGGAAGACAGTTCAAGTTTCAAAGGAAGACTGTTCAAAGTTTTGGCAATTAGGCGCCCACCTGGAAAACAAGGGAATTCACTTCAGAATGCAATTCAAGTCAGTAACAAAGGAAGCTACCTGGGAAGTACGACTCAACAGCTCAAGATGCAACAGAGAGCCGCGGAAGCCGCAAGATCAAGTCTGAAGATATGTAGATAGGACTCTTGTAATTCATAGATCATAGTTTAGTCTAGCTTCTTTTGTCTTGACTCGGTGTAATAAGGAGTTCAGCAAGCAGTAGCAGCAGCAGCAACAGTAAAATCACAGCTTCTCGGTAGTCCCAGCTACCAAAACTTCCCGAAGTACACTGACCTGATTCCTTTATAGCCAAGGATATGTAGGCAACCTCGGAAGCAGGGTGCGGTCAAATCTTTCAAAAATGCTTCCCACGGAGTGTTCAAACGGGCAAAAATCACTCGTATCTGCTCACATTATCTTTGCACGAAAACTCTTCGTGTTTCCGAGCAAAGAGGGGCAGCTGAGAGAACATGATTTTTGCCCTATATGAGTTACTCCTATAAAACTCAAGAAATAGATTTTATTTAATTATTTGCCATTTTATAGGATTTTTTGTAGGATTTTATTAATTGTTTCCATTTTTGTGCACGTTTAATTTCCAGTAAAATCATGAAAAATATCAAAAAATATCATGCATTGCATTTAGGTTTTGTCTTTACATTTTAGGATTAATTAGTTAATTATTTGTCTTATTAAAATTGAAAATCACAAAAATGGTTCATTTTGGCATTTTTAGTTTTAATTTTAGAATAGTAGTTTTTCTCTTTTAATTTAGGATCAAGGAACTTTTATAATTTTTAGAAAGTGGTTAGTTTTGCAATTTAGATAATTTAGGAATTTTGTTTAGAATTTTATTAATCAAAGAAAACGAAAAGAAAAACAATTGAAAAAGGGAAAAAAAATTAGACAAAAAAAGGCTGTTTTGATTGAGCAAAATTGCTGAATCCCAAACCCCTTTTACCCAATCCGCCCCAGCCCACTCCCTTTACCCGGTCCAGTTCCCACATAAGCCCTAAAACGATGCCGTTTCTGAACTCCTCATCTCAACCGTTCGATCATTGAGATCCAACGGCCCAGAACTCATCCCTCCCCAACTATATAACTGTCTGAACCCCGGTCAAACCCTAGAGACCCCTTCCTCATCTCTCTCATTCCCAAGCCATCAAACCCTAGCCGCTTAAAAGAACCTCGCCGCCTCCACCGCTAAACACCACCGAAAATCGCCTCACGGCGGTTCTGGTGGTCCAAACCTCCCCAAATTTTTACCAGGCAACCCCCTTTCTTTCCTCTTTCCAAATCCCTAGACCAAGTCCTTCAAATCCCCAGCAATCTCTTCTGATTTCAGATCTAAAGCACCAACCCCAAAAATCCTAACTCACTCAAACCGACCCAAACTCACACCCTATAATCACCAGGCCTCCCCAAACCTAAAATCCTTAACAATTTCCCCAAATAATCTCCAAAACTTGTCGAATCCCGGATTTAGGTTCAACCTAATTTCTGATTTTGGGATTTCTTTGAAGCTTTGTGTAACGACTGTACCATGTTGTCACGACCCAAAATCCACTAAGGGTCGTGGTGGCGCCGGACACCTCTGTCAGGGCAGCCAACTAGATTATCAATTAATTCCTCTTTTAAGACCTTTGAAAATCTAAGGTTTTTTTTGTACATTTTCATAAATAAAAGTTCACTGCTTGAATTCAAATTTAAATAACAACAATTAGTACAAATCCGTTGAAACCCATCCCAGAAACCCGGTGTCACAAGTACATGAGCAACTACCAATAAGGAAAGTAAAATACAACATCTGTCCGAAATACAGTGGACATGGAATAAATAATGAAATGCTGAAAGGAACTACACTGGCTGCGGGTCGTCTCGAACAATGCAGCTCACCTAGTCCCAGAGTTATCCATGCTGCTACGCTCAGCAGGCTGCTAGAGGTGTGTATACCTGTGCAACAAAAATGCACAGAAGTGTAGTATGAGTACGTAATCAACGTGTACTCAGTGAGTATCCCGCCTAATCCCGAAGGGGTAGAGACGAGGTGGCCAACTCCGACACTCACTAGAGGTCAATTAGCAATATTCTATAAGTGCGAGAATAATCATGGATTTATATAAATGTTCTGATTGTGAAGCCAGAAAAACAGATAAACACCTTCAACAATAAATCAAGGGCTTCTAAAGTCTGTTCTTTATTATCTTATCAGTTTATATCAAGCCACGTAGGGCCAATTCCAAATTTACAATTTTTCAAGTAACAGATAGACATGCGCAAATCATGCCGAGGTCGACGGCCCGCTCCAACAGGAATATAAATTTGTGCACTGCCGAGGGTCGAGCGGCACGAACCATAGATGCATCTATTCTCACCGAGGCGTTCGGCCCGTTCCATAAATAAACACATATCCTGCTCGCGAATCATCCATGCGACGCAGGCACACATAAAATACATGCTCGATCAGTCAAATAAGAACTTATCGGGGAATATTTATTCAAATAAAACCAATTCCCCTTTAACGATTTAAGAAATGAAGTTTAATCCTTTTAGAAATCTACTTACTAATTCAATGTGATTTTTAAACAATTCAGGCTATCCATGGGATTCACAATTAATCCACGTACAACATGCTTTTGGGTCCTAACTACCCGGACAATAGCATAATAGTAGCTACGCACGGACCCTCGTCACCTCGTGCGTACGTAGCCCCCACAAATAGGAGCACATAATCAATTACTTCACCTATGGGGTAAATTCCCCCTCACAAGATTAGAAAGGAGACTCACCTCGCTCCGAAGACTCAAAACCGGCATTCTACATTCTTCCGAAGGCTCGAACCGACGCCCAAAGCTCCAAAACTAGCCAATGGCGATACAAATCCATTAATATATGCTAAGGTACTCATTACAATCCAATATATAACAATTCCTAACACCGATCAAAAAGTTAACCAAAACGCCCTCGGGCCCACGTGCCCGGAATCCAAAAATTTTCGAAGATAAGGTTTACCCATGACCTTAGGAACACAAATATATAATTTTCTCTTAATTCCATACCCAAAAATCGTGGCTAAATTCCAAGAACACAATATTTCTAGGTCTTCCTCTAACCCTCAATTTTCTGCCCATTTTCATACTAAAATCCATACATAATTAACGTATTTAACTCATAATAGGTAGAAATAACTTACCTTAACATTGTTGACGAAAATCCCTCTTTGAAGCTCCCCAACAATCGCCCCAAGCCATGAAAAATGAGAGAAATGAACTCCCAATCGCGATTTAAAACAAGCTTCTGCCTCCAGACATTTCCGCTTTTGCGGAATTATAGCCGCATATCCGGCTCCGCTTTTGCGGACAGTAGGCCTCTTCTGCGGCTTCCCTGGCTTAGCCCCCTTTTCGCTTCTGCGACCATACCACCGCAGATGCGGTTTCGCTTTTGCGGAGCCTTGACCGCATCTGCGGTCCTTCCCCAAGGCCCTCTCTTCCGCTTCTGCGATGCCCCTTCCGCAGATGCGGTTCCGCTTCTGCGGAATTCAGACGCATCTGCGGTCCTCAAGCTTTGGACCAAAAACCTAGTACTCTGATACCATGTTGCCACGACCCAAAATCCACTAAGGGTCGTGGTGGCGCCGGACACCTCTGTCAGGCCAGCCAACTAGATTATCAATTAATTCCTCTTTTAATACCTTTGAAAATCTAAGGTTTTTTTTTTACATTTTCATAAATAAAAGTTCACTGCTTGAATTCAAATTTAAATAACAACAATTAGTACAAATCCGTTGAAACCCATCCCAGAAACCCGGTGTCACAAGTACATGAGCAACTACCAATAAGGAAAGTAAAATACAACATCTGTCCGAAATACAGTGGACATGGAATAAATAATGAAATGCTGAAAGGAACTACACTGGCTGCGGGTCGTCTCGAACAATGCAGCTCACCTAGTCCCAGAGTTATCCATGCTGCTACGCTCAGCAGGCTGCTAGAGGTGTGTATACCTGTGCAACAAAAATGCACAGAAGTGTAGTATGAGTACGTAATCAACGTGTACTCAGTGAGTATCCCGCCTAATCCCGAAGGGGTAGAGACGAGGTGGCCAACTCCGACACTCACTAGAGGTCAATTAGCAATATTCTATAAGTGCGAGAATAATCATGGATTTATATAAAAGTTCTGATTGTGAAGCCAGAAAAACAGGTAAACACCTTCAACAATAAATCAAGGGCTTCTAAAGTCTGTTCTTTATTATCTTATCAGTTTATATCAAGCCACGTAGGGCCAATTCCACATTTACAATTTTTCAAGTAACAGATAGACATGCGCAAATCATGCCGAGGTCGACGGCCCGCTCCAACAGGAATATAAATTTGTGCACTGCCGAGGGTCGAGCGGCACGAACCATAGATGCATCTATTCTCACCGAGGCGTTCGGCCCGTTCCATAAATAAACACATATCCTGCTTGCGAATCATCCATGCGACGCAGGCACACATAAAATACATGCTCTATCAGTCAAATAAGAACTTATCGGGGAATATCTATTCAAATAAAACCAATTCCCCTTTAACAATTTAAGAAATGAAGTTTAATCCTTTTAGAAATCTACTTACTAATTCAATGTGATTTTTAAACAATTCAGGCTATCCATGGGATTCACAATTAATCCACGTACAACATGCTTTTGGGTCCTAACTACCCGGACAATAGTATAATAGTAGCTACGCACGGACTCTCGTCACCTCGTGCGTACGTAGCCCCCACAAATAGGAGCACATAATCAATTACTTCACCTATGGGGTAAATTCCCCCTCACAAGATTAGAAAGGAGACTCACCTCGCTCCGAAGACTCAAAACCGGCATTCTACATTCTTCCGAAGGCTCGAACCGACGCCCAAAGCTCCAAAACTAGCCAATGGCGATACAAATCCATTAATATATGCTAAGGTACTCATTACAATCCAATTTATAACAATTCCTAACACCGATCAAAAAGTTGACCAAAACGCCCTCGGGCCCACGTGCCCGGAATCCAAAAATTTTCGAAGATAAGGTTTACCCATGACCTTAGGAACTCAAATATATAATTTTCTCTTAATTCCATACCCAAAAATCGTGGCTAAATTCCAAGAACACAATATTTCTAGGTCTTCCTCTAACCCTCAATTTTCTACCCATTTTCATACTAAAATCCATACATAATTAACGTATTTAACTCATAATAGGTAGAAATAACTTACCTTAACATTGTTGACGAAAATCCCTCTTTGAAGCTCCCCAACAATCGCCCCAAGCCATGAAAAATGAGAGAAATGAACTCCCAATCGCGATTTAAAACAAGCTTCTGCCTCCAGACATTTCCGCTTTTGCGGAATTATAGCCGCTTATGCGGCTCCGCTTTTGCGGACAGTAGGCCGCTTCTGCGGCTTCCCTGGCTTAGCCCCCTTTTCGCTTCTGCGACCATACCACCGCAGATGCGGTTCCGCTTTTGCGGAGCCTTGACCGCATCTGCGGTCCTTCCCCAAGGCCCTCTCTTCCGCTTCTGCGATGCCCCTTCCGCAGATGCGGTTCCGCTTCTGCGGAATTTAGACCGCATCTACGGTCCTCAAGCTTTGGACCAAAAATCGCATCTGCGGCTCTGCGGTGCCGCTTCTGCGGTCAACCAACCGCAGAAGCGAAAATACCAGCAACCAGATGCCTTCAGCTCTCTTCCAAATTCCAATTTCGATCCGTTAACCACCCGGAATCCACCCGAGGCCCCCGGGACCTCAACCAAACCTACCAACCAATCCCAAAACACATTACGGACTTGCTCGAGGCTTCAAGTCGTATCAAACAACGCTAAAATCATGAATTACACTCCAATTCAAGCTTTATGAACTTTGAACTTTTCAATTTCTACTTCCGATGTTTAAACCTATCAAATCATGTCCGATTAACCTCAAATTTTGCACACAAGTCATATTTGACATTACGGACCTACTCCAACTTCCGGAATTGGATTCCGACCCCGATACCAAAAAGTCAACCTCCGGTCAAACTTCTCAAAAACCTTCATATTTCTATCTTTAGCCAAATGGCTCCAAAATGACCTACGGACCTCCGAATTCACTTCTGATCGCGCCCCCAAATCCAGAATCACCATACGGAGCTATCCACAGTCTCAGAATCCCAAACGGACATCGATAACACTGAAATGCTCTTCAAGCTAAACTTGTGAAATTTCTTCTAAAATGCTAACTTCTACAATAGGCGCCAAAATGCTCTCGGGTTATCCAAAACCCGAACTGGGCATACGCCCAAGTCCGATATCATCATACGAACCTGCTGGAACCTTCAGATCCTGATTCCGAGGTGGTTTATTCAAAATTCCAATCCTAGTTCATTCTTTCAACTTTAAGCTTCTCAAATGAGAATTTTCATTTAAATTTAACTCCGATCTTCCTGAATTTAAATTCCGACCATGCTAATAAGTCACAATACCTGAAATGAAGCTGCTCATGGCTTCAGACTGCTGAACGACGCGCTAGGGCTCAAAACGACCGGTCGGGTCGCGACACTTTGTTTGTCTTGGTTGGATGCTCACCCAAATAGGTTATTCTTGTCCAGAATAATCGTTTGGGTCAGTTTCAAGCCTCGTCGAAAGCATTCTAAACCTGGCCAGCCTGCCACTTTTTCTTTTGTTGATCGTCTGGTTGATTAAATCGGTACTTCCTTGACCTTAGTCATTTATTCATCTTTGTTCTCTTCTGTTTTTGTTTCTTCTGATCTCTTCCTCTCAATTCTGCCAGTTGCATGTTAGGTTTTATGTGTCATCTGTTTGCTTGTGTATTTAGGGCTTCGGATTAGAGTTTCATCACATAAGTCAATTTAGTTCAATGCATGAATTAATTCTGTTTCGATGGTATTTTCTAATTTCAGCTTATGTTAGAAGAATTTAGGCGTAATTCGAGGTTCAATTGCATTGTTGTGGTTTATTTGAGCAAGTTTTAGTTAACAATTTTGTTTTAGAATGCATTGATTATTCCAGTACTTGTGAAAGTTCCATTTAGGGTTCCTTGTATAGCTTAGTTCATTATGAATTGATGTCATTTTAGTGGTTTAGGTTCATTCACCAGTTGATAGATACCTTTTTAAGCTTTGAATTTCATTTGCTTTCAATCCGTTTGAAGATATTAGCTTATTTGTTTTCTGTCATCTAGGTTTGTAAATGCTCAAAACTCTTAGGGTGTTAATTGAATAGCTAAAAACTTAAGGGGAGGGGGTAATTTGGGAATAGGATTTTTTTTCAGATAAGGCTTGGTATAGAAAGTTTCTAGAACCTGGGGCAGCTGTCCTCATTTGGTTTGCACAAAATGCAAAGGCCAATGAGGGACAGCCAGCTTCCAGGTAGTTAAAAAGATGCCTTTTGCAGGCTGGGAAAAATTTCCAAGGCTGTTTTTGAGCACATGGCCTTAGAGGCCTGTAAAATAGTGCCCTTTCCTTCACTCAAGATCAGATTTTCAAGCATATTTCCCTGCATCAAAGTTCTGAAATACACAAACAGATTTTGAACCCTAAAAAGAACAAGAAAGTTTTCTGCATTGCTTTCATGAAAAATTTGCTCGAATTGTCTTTGATCTCTTCCTTACCAAGAATTTTGAAAGCTTTCGTTGGGTTGAATTTCTGGCTTTGAATATGGACTAAAGGAGATGTGTTTGCTGTTGGTTTTGCTGCCTTGCTCACACCTTTGATTTGTTAAAATCCTCACTCTCTTTGCTTTATTTTGACCTCCAGGTACTTCTTGGACTATGAATAACATGTGAAGTGCAAATATGTAGTCCAATGTGGAAATCTAATGACATGTGCTGCTTTGTTGCATTCTGCTCCCATGCTCTTTAAGTTCATTCAGTTTTCTGTAATAATTTAGCTTTCTTACATGCATTTTATTTGCTCATTCATGTTACTGATTTGTTATCACCTTTTCTTAAGTCTGTATTAGGATCTTAGTTTATTATGTTGGGTGGTGAGTGGGTTAAAATCCTCCTGTTGGATATATAGAATGTTTAAAACCTTCTGCAGTAGGGATCTAAGCCGGATGATGAACATTTTCTTTGGTTTTGTTTAAATCTGTTTAAGTCAGTGCTGATTTTCAGTTCAAGTTTGGTTATATTTTCATTGGCCTATTTCTTATTAGAGTCTGGTTTGAGCATCGGTGTTCTTTAAAGAGCCATAATTTGAGCAAGAAGTTGTTTGTTCGACGACTGCTAAATATTTCTGAACTGCGTAGGATTTCCATACTGTTATGATAGTTATATCTGTGAATTTAGCATAACTAATGAGTAATTTAAATTCCAGATGTGTATTGATAGCGTGGATAGTAAAACAGTGTTTCTGTTAGATGTATGACATGTTTATTTGGGTGTTGTGGTATTTAGGGCTTGTATATCATATTGTTGCATGTTGATAATAGTTGAATGGGCTCAACTAGTCTTCTTAGGCCTCAAATATTTCCACCACTCTGTTTGGGCTCGATTTTGAGCCCCATACTACTCAGTTTTTACTTCTCACCAGAAACAGCTTATTCCGAGCGTAGGATTGGGCCTGGACCTGTGCCCTACTTGGAAATGGGCAGTCATTTGCCTTGCCACGTCTTGGGGTTCGTTTTGGGCCCAGTTCGTCATTTTCAGCAATTTCTTTGGGAGTAAGCTAAAATCAGTTGGCTTTAAATATTCTAGGGCCCGGTATGTATCCCCAATTGTCTTACTAATAGTTATAACATGAATCTTTTAAAACCATTTGTAAGTAAGAATATCATTAGACCTCTTAAATAAGTTTAATTTTAGAAAATAAAGTGAAGTAAGCCATCCTAATTAAATCCCCTATGGCCCTCACAAGTACTACAATTAGAAATTCGAATGAATATTCGTAAAAAGGCCTTTAGGCACGTTTTAATATACATTCGTGATTGTGTACACGTTCGCGTGATATAATTACGATTCTAAAAACCAATTCGGAGTATGCGTTCGCTCAACTTCGATCAGACTTTCTTAATAATAAAATTTTTTTGATAGGCTGTTAAATTAAATTTAGTTTATACAATCTGAGGTGTGCCATCCACAATTTAATCATTCATGGCCCTCATATTAATTTCATAACCTAGATATAAAAATGACAAATACTCGTAGTTGCTTTAGGCTCGTTTAATATTCTATCGTGATTGCGTACACGTTCGCGTGACATAATTACGATTCTAAAAACAAAACTGGAGTATGCGTTCGCGCAACTTTGGCCAAGCCTTTCTTAATAATAATAAAGCGTTATTAATTGTGGTCACGTTCGCGTGACATGATTTTCGGCGCGCCAAACAAATGGGTACACGTACGCGTGACCTGTTTCAAGATAATTTCTTAATTAAAGAATTCAAATGCACATAGGTTTAGAAATAAGTAATTTGACAATTTTAATGAGCCAAGTATGATCAAAGCGACCGTGCTAGAACCACGGAACTCGGGAGTGCCTAACACCTTCTTCTAGGTTAACAGAATTCCTTACCCGGATTTCTGTGTTTCGCAGACATTAAAATAGAGTCAAATCTCCTCGATTCGGGATTCTAAACCGGTGACTTGGAATACCATAAATTATCCCAAGTGGCGACTCTGAATCTTAAATAATAATTTTGTTTCGATTGTCGCTTAAAGTGGAAAAACTCCCTTTATACCCCTTTCCAGGGTGTAGTAAAAAGGAGGTGTGACAACTATTATACGCCTAGGCAAGCTTGTAGGGCGATTAAAATTCTGTAAATGTTCTGTTATCTGTGATTGCTCATATTCAACAGGTCTAAAATCAGTAGGCAAGCTGAATAGGTCTTTGACACTTTGGTCCTAATTTAATACTGTATACTCTCTGCTCACTTAGATATCATGTTCTAAGGTTTTTCTCTTAAATACCTGAAACAGTTGTTTGAGACGTGCACTTATTTGTTCTGCTTGTGGAGGTAAAATGTGAGCCTTTAATTGTTCCCCCCCTTTTAAATGCATTCCTAATTGTTTTCGTTGACGCTTAAACTTTTCTCCTTTAGAAACCTTAGGATGGTCTAGAACTACCTAAATTAGAGGTCCTAAACACCTCCAGGGCCACAAGGAAGGGACGGGTAGAGCACGCATAGGATATCTTTCAAGGTTGCTAGAACGCTTTAGGCTATGACAAGGGGAGGGAATTGGGTAGTAAGGATATGATGATTACGCGCTAATGTCACGTGTAGCCCCTCATTGAGGAGTGATTACCAGGCATTGTGTTTGTATGATCCTATAGGCTAACTAACCTAGGACCCCTCTCTCCCAACTTTCGTTGTTTAAATGAATTTACTTTTCTTTATATATGTGCAACTTGTTCAAATCGTTTCCCTTGTTTCATTACTTGAACCATACATGTGCTTAGAATGTCAAAACATGCCTTTACTTGCAAGTACGTGTTGAAACTGTTTATCTGTTAAAGAGACTAATTCACATGAGTTTAAGTTCGGCCGGGACCCACCGTTGTGGACTGCGAGGGGTGCCTAAGACCTTCCCCTCAAGGTTATTTTGATCCCTTACCCTAATCTCTGGTGATGCAAACTAGTCCATGAGTTAATTGCTCAAGGTGCCCTAACGCACCATAATCCATTAGGTGGCGACTCTTCAAAATACCTAATTCCCAAAAGGAAAAGAGTCGTTCCCCCATGAAATATCGAAACCCGAACGTTCTCCGCGATGAGGAAAAAAGGGGGCACGACAGCATGGCGACTCTGCTGGGGATATATTTAGGCTCTTACCATAACGAACTTATTTTTTATGAATTAGTTTAAGCATGCTCTATCCCACGTACCCTTTTCCCTTACTCGAATTTAACTGTTTATTTTTTAAGCATTTACGACTTTTTTATTTCCCTAATACTAACTTGTCTCTTTGTTTTCTTCTTCTGTAACTGTCTTTCAATTATTTAAATACTGCATTTATTATTTTCTTACGTGCAAATACTTGACAACATGCTGTTATTGTTACACATACTCTACATCATATTCCACTCGTGCGTATCAAAATCCTTAACTGCAATGCTTGATGAGTGGTTGCGTTCTTCCAATTTATTACCCTTAAATTCAGAAAGGCTTATTTGCGGTAAAACTAGTCGATCAGCGGTGCAGTCGACGGTTCCGTGCCTTTCCCCCTGAAGTTGTCCGCTTGAGGGTACCAGTCTAGAACCCCATAGTAAGCTTACTCTAATCATAATTGTGCATGCATCATGGTCAAACCTAGTCGGATTAATATGTTGTCCACATAATAATCCTTTAAGACGAACCTTATCCAAAAGTCCACCGGGGTTTCCATAATCCCAACGGACACAACCACGTTCTGTGCATTAATTTGGAGAACTAAATGCCAATATTCTAATCATGAATGTACAAATAGTCGAGTCTTGTGGGGAAGAAGGGCCTAACCTTTTTGTTTTGCAGAAAATGAGGCATAAAGTCCCCAGGTTCGGCATGGTCAGTAGCATACCTTCACTACTGCTAGATTGGTGGAGAGATTTTCCCTCGAGTCTGCCAGAACGCTGAGGGAAACAAAGGAAGACATTTGGCTAGAGCCTACTTACTGCTGGGTCTGCGCAAGCTGGGGGACCTGTACGATGGAGTCAGGAAGATCGAATCTGGGGAAGGTCCTTCTGGGACCAAATAGGCTAGATTTATTTGCTTTCCTAAAATGTAATAAGGCCAAGTGCCAATAGTGACTTATTTTTCTATTATCTTAGTGTCGTTTTGGGATTCGTCTATTTTTCATATTATAAAATGAGGCATTTGTTGGCATCTAAAGTTCTCTAAATCTATTTGTCGTTAGGACTACCTCGGGCACAACAAGGCTCCCAAATTAGGATGCGAATTTACATTCCCGCAATATGTGTTTAAATACTGCAACACTTCAAAATCCTTACTAACTTGTTACCTTTTTGTTTTTCCTTTATTTTTGATTATTCCCATCCCCTAAGGTTGGTTCACTCATACTGGCATCATCAGCGTATCATACTAGATCTAGAGGACCTCCACCTCCTCCTCCTCCAAGCAATACAAAAGGCAAAGGAAAAACAAAAATGGACAACTTAAGTGGTATTCGAAAGGAGAATGTTGAGAACGCAGAAACTTCAGATGGTCGGAGTACTCCGACACCAAATGATCTAGTCTTAAGATTGGAACAAAAGATACTGGAGCTACAAGGAGAGCTTGAGCAGGTTCGCAACTTAGCGAACTTATCACTCACCTTGAATGTCCCCGACATCAACCAACAAAACACAAAGAACCCAGCACCTCCCCAAAACACATCAAACCAACACCCACAAAACCCTCCTGCACCACATCAATACACAACCCCACCTCAAAATCTCAATCCCTTACCAATACCAACACCACTACCAACCAATCCAGTACCCACCCACCGCCACTTACCACACTCCCCACAACATACCACAACCCATTCCCGATCCTCAAAACTCAACCAATGACCATCACCACACCCAGTCCCTGGCACTCATCAAAACAACCCCATATAGTGGAGACCATACCTCACTCTACTAAACCAACTTCCTATGCACTAGAATCCTCAGAGAAGGACCAACTCATTAAAAACATGGCTGAAGAACTCAAGAAATTGACAAGTCGGGTTCAGGGTGTCGAAGGCGGGAAAGGGATAGAAGGTTTGAATTATGAAGACCTATGCATACAGCCAGATGTGGAACTGCCAGAGGGGTACAAACCTCCTAAGTTCGAGATGTTTGATGGTACAGTTGATCCTAGGGTTCATCTAAGGACCTATTGCAACAAGCTTGTCGGGGTAGGAAAGGACAAAAAGATCCGGATGAAACTCTTCATGAGGAGTCTTACTGGTGATGCTTTTTCCTGGTACATCAGCCAAGATCCCAAGAAATGGTCCAATTGGGTAGGTATGGCATTAGCTTTCATGGACCGATTCAGGTTCAACACAGAAAACGCACCCGATGTTTTTTACATCCAGAATCTTAAGAAGAAACCCACTGAGACTTTCCGCGAGCATGCTACCCACTGGAGGTCGGAAGCGGCCAAGGTCAGGCCGTCTTTGGACGAAGAACAGATGAACAAGTTCTTCGTTAGAGTGCAGGACCCGTAGTATGACGAAAGGTTGATGGTTATTGAAAACCATAAATTCTCTGACATTATCAAACTTGGGGAAAAAATTGAGGAAGGCATCAAAAGCAGGATGGTAACGAATTTTGAGGCATTACAGGCCACAAATAAAGCATTTCAATCAGGCGGCATATCAAAGAAGAAAGACATTGGGGAAGTAATGGTGGCTCAGGGCCCGAAATCTCCACTTACCTATCGAACACCTCCGCCCACATATCAAACACCTTCATCCACATACCAAGCACCACCACCTACATATCAACCATCATGTCCCAGATATTCCCCACAAGCCACTGTCTATAATTCCTATAACTCCCAACCACTTCATTTCCAGTCGCCTCCGACTCGCCAAAATTATCCAAGACCAAGACCCATTTTCGACCGCAAGCCACCCAGACAATACACTGCCATCGCCGAACCCATTGACCAGCTGTATGAAAGGTTGAAAGCCGCATGTTATGTAACTCCTGTTCCCGCTGTGGCACTAGAGAATCCATCCCAATGGGTCAATCCTAATAAAACTTATGCGTACCATTCCGGTATGAAGGGGCACACCACTGACGAGTGTCGAGCATTGAAAGACAAGATCCAAACGCTGATTGATAACAAGGTCATACATGCAAAGGAGGCCACACCCAATGTTCGCAACAACCCTCTCCTTGATCATAGAGGTGGTAGAATACATGTGATAGAGACGAACAAAGAGTGAGATCCTGAGGGGTCGATTGGGCTTATTCGGGAAGGTGATGACTTTAAACCCTCAGTCACACTTACTCCTATTATGGTACAGACTCAGTCACCAATCAAGGTTGAGGTAGCTGCATCAGTTCCGTTTGAGGTAGAGGTGGCTCCGCCTGCAGCCACCGCTGCTCCGTTTAGAGTGGAAGTGGCCACACCTTTCACAGTGACAGTATCAACCACACCTCCTTTCCACTCAAAAGCAATAGCTTGGGATTATGTTGCCGAAGCTAGGCGAAAAGAAAAGGTAAAAATGGAGGAATCCGATGCTGCACAAGGAATGACCAAGACCAGGAGAATCTATACACCTGAGCACCTGGGAGGACCAAGTAAGGATGCCACTGCCAAGCAGCCTGTCACTAAAACAGGGCCAGATGACCTTTGGAGGAAAGTACAAGCAAGGGAGTATTCCGTCATTGATCATTTGAACAAAACCCCAGCTCAGATATCCATCCTGTCACTGTTACAAAATTCAGAAGCACACAAGAACGCTTTGATGAAAGTGTTGAGCTAAGCTTATGTGCCCAATAATATCACCAGCGGAGATATGTCTAATATGGTAGGACAGGTGTTAGAAAGTCACAAAATCACTTTCCATGAGGATGAGTTGCCACCTGAAGGTCTGAATCACAACAGGGCACTGCACATTACAGTGCGATGCAAAGACTACTTCATTGCCAGGGTCTTGGTTGACGGAGGTTCAAGCCTCAATATTAGTCTGTTGGACACTCTGAAAAGATTGGACAAAGGTTTTCATGAAATACGAGCAGGAAGCATGAATGTGAAAGCTTTCGATGGGTCTCAAAGGACCACGATCGGGGAAATTAACCTGTGCTTGCAGATGGGGCCAACTTGGTTCGACGTCGAGTTTCAGGTGCTCGACATACTGACCTCATACAATCTTCTGTTAGGCCGACCATGGATCCATGTCGCTGGGTATGTGGCATCCACACTACGTCAAGCTGTGAAATTCGAATGGAATCGTCAGGAGGTGATAATTCACGGAGATGGGAGTAACCCCATTTACACCAGTCAAACCATGCCGGTTATTGGAAATAGAAGAAGGCTAGGAGGGGAAACCTATCATCACATTGAACGTGTCAATGCCTTCGAGAAAGATAAATGGTGGAGCAATAAAATAGAGAGCATACTGGCATGGTCTCGGTATGAACCCGGCAAAGGGCTTGGGAAGAATCTTCAGGGTATCACTAAACCGATACGGCTGAAGGGTCATGACACTACCTTTGGGCTTGGATATCAATACACATGGCAAGAGTATAACGATTGGTCGCCTCCATGGCGCGGGCCGTATTACCCTCTCGAGCAACCAGTGCCACATCTAGATCAAGTTTTTCACCAAGCTGATACGATATAGGGAACTGCGGAAGAGGAGGTGTTAGCTGTGTTGAAGAATCTGTTCTTGGAAGACAAAGACATGGACTGTAGTGCCATAATTGAGGAGGATGAGGAAGAAGGCCTCACTATTCAGACCGTGGAGAAGGGAGCTTTCCTCAGGAACTAAACCGCCACACCATCCCGGGCCCGCCGAGTCCCTGGGTAGTTAGGCAGATTTTATTTTTACAGCCACTCTAGGCATTTAAAATTTTCAGTAATTTTGTTTTAAAGACTCATTTGTTTCAAAATAAATGCTCAATCCATCGAGCCATACTTGTCTGGATGTTTTTCAGTTTTAATCAAATGCATTGCTCTTTATTATTCATTCATTATTATTTTCTACATTTTTCTTTCTACAGCGTTATTATTACTTTTCCTGATGAACCGGTGACTGTGACATGTAATGAGGCAACGCAACATGAGGATAGTGATTTTGATGAAGAAGACGAGATACCCGAGGAAGTTGTCAGACGAGATACCCGAGGAAGGCAGAGAATCACCAAGCTCTTTCAAGGAAGAAAGATTCAATATATACTGGTGCATTTATTGACAACACTTCAAATAGGAAGATCTCATTTTATGGATACACAATAATATTGACTACTTCACAAGGAAAGAAATCAAATGAGCTTAAGGCATGGAGACCAGAATATCAGCAAATTGGAAATATATTTGAGTCCATCAACAAGACAATTCATCAGGAAGTTACGTTGGTATCTACTCAATCAAAGGAGAAAATATTCTGATTGAATAAATCAAGGGATCAGCAAGATCAATCCCAACGTCAGAAGCCATTGAAGACTATAAAAACGAGAGCCTAGGAAAGAAGAAGATACGCAGCCTTCTATACAAACTGTCTATCCAACTACAAGTTCTTCATTCTACTCTTAACAAGCATTGTAATTCACTTTAGTAGATTTACTGTGTACACAAAAGAGAGAAGAGAGACAGAAAAATTGGAGAGGCAGTGTGTCCGGAGAGGTTGTGTCATTGTTCGTTTCTTTGGTGAGCGAGTGAAAACCAAAGGATCGTTGTTGGTAAGCGAGTAAAAACCAACCCTGTAAACGTTTGTGGTGAACGTTGAAAATCACACACGCTGTAGTCAACACAAATTTCAAAGAGCTCAAGAGATAACATCCTTGCAACCCAAGGAGACTGGATTAGGATACCACATTGGTTCCGAACCAGCATAAAATTCCTAGTGTCATTTACTTTATCGCTTCTATACTATATTTTGTTCCTTTACTGTTTATTGTGATTAACACTTGTTTAAATAGAAAGGACTAATAGTTCTGTGCAGTCTGTCTCCGCATAAGTCGACTAGGTCTGAAGAGTAGTCGACTAGAAATTTAAAAAGGCTAAATTCCCCCCCCCCCCTCTTGTACATTCAATTGGTATCAGAGCAGGTCTCACATCTTTATTTTTTTTGCTTAACAGCAAGTGAGAAAAGATCCATGGCAGGTCATCAAATTATTGGAACCGTACTTCAAGAGGGATACTCAACAAGAAGGCCATTGTACTTCAATAGTCAATACTATAGCCATTGGAAAGAAAGAATGAAGGTTTATATTCAATCAATAGATTATCGATCCTGGTTAGTTATTCAGAATGGACCAAGACCTATTCCGAACAATAATGATGGAAAGAAGCTTGTAAAATGGGAATCCATATTTGACTACACAACAGAACAGTTGGATATTATGCAAAGAAATGCTAGAGCAATCAACATGCTGTCACGACCTAAATCCCACCCGGTCGTGATGGCGCCTCTCGTGAAGACAAGGCCAGCCAACAGAACAATCAACACTGCTTTTGACAATTTCTTAGCATAACATGTTCAAACCATAGATACTGATTAATCATAAGTGCGGAAATAAACGTAACATAACGAGAAAAACCATCCCAAACTCAGCCCGATGATCGGGGTGTCACGAGTCACGAGCTACTACAGAGTTGATGAAAATACTACAAGTCTGGTAACATAGTCTGAAGAGGAATAAAATATGCAGAAGATAAGGAAGAAACGGGGTTGTGGACGTCGACAGCTACCTCGTCTCTCCTAGTCCGCCTGGTCTGGAAGGAAATCAGCGCTCAGGTACGAACTCAGTTGTGCCTGTCTCTGCACACATGGTGCAGGAAGTAATGTGAGTACTCCGACCCAGTGAGTAATAAAAATAAATAACGACTGAGAACATAAAATCCCACAAGGGCACAAATAATGTTATCTCAAGCAGCAACATCAGGTAAACAGTAGAAACCAGTGAAATATAGGAAGAAAATCTTTTTGAAAACAGTTAAAAATCAATCATACTCAACCAGTAAGTCAGCCATTGTTACCTGACCGATCAGCCATTGTTACCTGACCAAACGCGTATTACAGTGCCATTTTTACCACTAGTCAGTCATTGTTACCTGACCAAACGCGTATAACAGTGTCATTGTTAGCACTGTTCAATATTTAATCACTCTAGATGGGTACCCGCGCTCACTGTGGGTGTGCAGACTCAGGAGGGGCTCCTACAGCCCAAGCGCTATCAACAAGGCCTGAAAGCCTGAACAGTATCAATAAGAGGCCAGAAAGCCTCCTCACCTCACTCATCATGCCCTCACATAAGGCCCTCGGCCTCAATCAGTCCAGAAATAGTCAACAGCCCCTCGGGCAACGGTAAAGTAATAATACTCAGCTCAAACAGTAGTTCAAATATTAGTTTAAAACTCCAAGTCTGAGTAAATATGGCTGAGTTCAAGAAACAGTGTAAATCACATGGACTGAGTTCAAATAATATTTCAAACAGTGAGGAAAACAGTGATGATAGTTCATAAAGAGTTCAAACAGTCGGCAATAAGCCCCAAATATGGCAATAAGCCCAAATCATAGTGAAAACAACAAGTCATTGCTAATACGCGGTAAAATATCATCCGGATTGGACCAAGTCACAGTCCCCAATAGTAAATGACCCCGCGCTCGTCATGGAACGCGTGTCTCATCTCAACATAGCACCAAGTTGTGCAAATCCAGGGTTTTCAACCCTCAAAACATCATTTAAAATCATTACTCACCTCTAGCCGGTCAAAGTCTAGCTCGCTATGCCTTTTCCCCTCGAATCGACCTCCTCGTGCGTCGAATCTGATCAAAAACACAAGGAATACATCACAATAGGCTAATGGGTCATAACCCAATCGAAAAGACTCGAAAAATATCAAAAATCACGAAGTTGGCAAAACCCGAGCCCCGGGCCCACTACTCGAAAAATTACGAAATTCACATCTCCGGATTCTTCGTCTCGCCACGAGTCTATACATATCAAAATCATCAAAATCGGGGTCCATTTGACCCCTCAAATCCCTATTTTAAACTCTCTTAAATTCAAGCCCTAAACCACCATTTTTGACCTTTGATTCCTTGATTATTCAGTCCAAATTCATGTTTATACACCATAAAATCAAGCTCTAAGTCCAAGAGTTCATACCTGATAATAGCCCTCGAATCCCTCTTCAAAATCGCCTCGAAGCTCTCAAGGTTCGGAGTCCAAAATGTCACTCTTTCAAAATTTCGCGAAGAAGATGTTCTCACTTAACCTGCCAGTTATTTCCGCTTCTGCGGATTAATTCCCGCTTTTGCGCCTTCCGCTTATGCGGTCAATGTCCGCTCCTGCGAACCTTTCACTTGAGG